>NW_004524586.1:28994311-29029019 GCF_000260255.1 Octodon degus
AGAAGAAGAAGAAGAAGAAGAAGAAGAAGAAGAAGAAGAAGAAGAAGAAGAAGAAGAAGAAGAAGAAGAAGAAGAAGAAGAAAAGAAAAAAAAGAAATGATCCCTGAAAATACAGGGAGGAGGTCTACAAGTTCATTCATGGTTTTTTAAAAGTTCCCTCCAGTCCTGATGTCTCTCCCTGGGTCTACACATTTACTCCAGTTGTCATTAGAGATTTCTACCTGAATATCCTAAAACTATCTCAAAGTCGTCTTGTGTAAAACTAGCTAAACCCTAAAACTATTCTAGCTATACTTTTTTCAGCTAATATCTGCTTAATTCACTCTAAGACTCAGAATACACACAGTCCTTTCAGATTTAGTTCCCTCCAGTTTTTGAAGAAAGCTATCTTTGAATGACTAGCTGTCACTCGATCAATCTCGTATTTCTCCTACCTGATCTTTGTAAATTCCCTATGTGGTATACAAGGCAGGAGACAGGCAGCATCACAACTTTGAGATTTCCAGTGAATGATTTTCCCATTGTTGTGTAATTAATGCATGATGGAACTGGAAGCCAAGGCCTCAGATTCAGAGTCAGCTGTTCTGACTGTCAGGATAATAGCACATGTGTATTAATGTTTTACTCTGACAGGCATAATTCTAATGCTTTCTATGTCTGAATTCATTGCATTCTCACAAAAACTCTGAGGTAGATAATGTCGTTGTCCTTGTTTAGTGGGTGAAGAAACTAAGGTTCAAAGGAGGTAAATAACTTCCCTGAGGTCACCAAAGTTAGTATTCAGACCCAAGCAGAGGTTATCAGTGGGGGCAATGCTGGGAATGAAACCCATATACTAAGGAAGCATTCTACCGCTGGGCTACATCTCCAGCCCCAGACTTTTTTTATTACATATTTAGTCCAGGGTCGACAGCATCTCCCTACACAGATCGGACTCATAGTGATTCTCCTGTTTTCAGCCTCCCAAGCACTAGGATTACAGGTATGCGCCACCACACCCAGTCTCAGTTGCTGTCTCAGTGCCCCCTGGGGGTGGTGCCAGCAGGGCAGGCCAGGGGTCCAAGTCCCAGCCCCTGTATCTGCCTAAGCAAGCACTTTAATCTGCTGAGCTATATGGCCGGCCCACCAGCCCCAGAAATTTTTAAAAGGGAGGTTTATTGAAGTATAACATTTATATACAGTAACACTGCCCTACTGGAGATAAGTAAGGCTGCCTTTTGGATGTGTCTGAATGGGTTGTGGAGGCGTGACCTTGGATCTGTATCTTGTCCCTCCTTTCCTCTTTGGCTTGGATCCCCTGCTTTGTTTCCTGGCCACCATGAGTTATCAGTAAGTGTCTTTGTTCTGCATGTGTTTCCACATGATGTTCCCACCTTGGACCAGTCAACCATGGAGTGAATCTCCCAAAACCATGAGCCAAATTAAACCTCTCTTCCTTAAGCTGTGGATGTCGGATATTATGTCTATTTATTTATTTATTTATTTATTTATTTATTTTGGCAGAACCGGGGATTGAACTCAGGCCCTTGCACTTGCCAGGGAAGCACTTATTCCGTGGAGCCATCTCCCCGGCCCCAGGTATTGTGTCTTAATGAGAAAGCTAATACATATGGCATACACAGTATGAGGAGTTTTGACTAATATGTGTACCCTCATTTAACCACTACCACAGTTAAAATATAAAATATCTATATTAGCCCGAAAAGTTCCTTTTCCTTCTTCATAGACAATCCTCTCTCCCACTTCCAATCCTACTACTGTCTATAGTGGCTGATAGCAATGTTTTATATTCTGCTTTTTACTTATTTGTTTTGAGATAGGGTCTTACTATATAGTTTAGGCTGGCCTTGAACTTGCTGTATAGCCTAGAGTGCCCTCAAACTTGTGTTCCATCTGCTTCAGCCTCCTAAATAGTAGGATTACAGGTATGTACTACCATACCCATCTTTAAAATTTGCTCTTAATACACATTAATTATATATGTTAATGAATTTCAGCATGTTTCTATAAATGCATGTGACATGCACTGATCAAGTGTAATCTCACCTTACCCTCTCTCTCCTTCTCTGTGTCTCTCAGTCTCTCACTTATACACACATCACCCTTCCCAACCTCTACTATTCACTATCCTACATAATCTCCTTGCAGACTGACTTTTGTTTTTTACCCTCCATATGAAAGAGACAACATGCTACTCATCTTCATGTGTCTGGCTTATCTCACTTGACATGATGTCCAGTAGTTAGAGCTATATATTTGGCTGAAAATGAAGAATTCATTTTCCTTGATTACTGAAAAATACTCTATTTTAATATACAGAGTCCCCCCAAAATGTATAGATCAGGAAAAGAAAAACCTGTATAACTATTCTAATACTAAATTTATTGACACATCTTGAGATTAATAGAAGTCACCTTTGGCCTCTACAATCACAACAAATGCTCAAAGTGAGGGCCATCAACTTCCAGACATTGATTACTACAGCAAACCAATGAAGTGTGTTTACATTTTTTTTGTGGACTCTATATATCACAGTTTCTTTATCCATCCATTGGTGGGCCCCCAGGCTGCTTCCATATCTTATTTATTGCCAATAGTGGCACAATAAACACAATAAACATGGGTATGCATGGACACCTCTTTGATAAGCTGATTTCATTTCCTTTGGATACACACCCAGAGTCAGCCTAGCTGATCGTATAGTAGATCTATTTTTAGTTTCCGAGGAAGTTTTGTACTACTGTCTATAGTGGCTGTACTTACTTATATTCCACCAACCGTGTAAAAGGCGCACAAGCACAAATATCACATGGTTTCTCTTATATGACAAAATCAAAGTTTAAATACTTTAAAAAAACAAAATAAAAGAGCTATTACAAAATAGGGAGATAAAGCCTCTGCAATGGGAAGATGATCTAGAGACAGAATAGGAGGAGAAATAAAGGCAAAGGAAAGTAAAAAGTATTAAGATGTTTTATGGTGCTGGGGGATAGCTCGGTGGTCTAAGCACCTACCTGGCAAGTGCAAGGATCTGGGTTCAATCCCCAGTACTGCATGTTGTATTGGCCCAGAACCCCATGCGTGCCATGCCAGCCACTGAAACTGGGCATGGTGGTGCATGCCTGTAATCCCAGTACTGGGGAAACTGAGACAGGAGGATCACTATGAGTCAGAGCTGTGTTGTGAGACCTTTTACCAAATAAATAAGTGATTAATAATATTAAGATACATTATAACATATGTACCAACTCCCCATGGTGAAAGCAATTATTGTGTACAGCAAGCATAAACTCAGAAACATTTTTTATTTATTATTATTTTTTCTGTATTTTAGGGAAGGGTTTACAGGGTGTTTAGGGTCTCACAACTAGATCGGACTTATAGTGATTCTTCTGCTTACAGCCTCCCAAGAGCTGGGATTACAGGCACACACCACCATGCCCAGTGTCAATTGCTGACTCAGCGAGCTCCAGGGACAGGGCCGGCACAGCAGACCTGGGGATTGAACCCCCGTCCCCTGGACCTGCTTCAGGTGCTTTAATCCACTGAGCTAGTTGGCCGGCCCTCAGAAACATTTTTAAGAAGATGCAGTTAGGGCCTAGAATGCATCTCAGTGGTAGAACCCCTTGCCTAGGAACCCCAAGACCCTGGTTCTATCCCAAGGACTGTAAAAACAACACAGAAATTGCCCAAGCATCCAAAGATACTCATTAATTCAGCAAATTAATATTTTTTTATTGTTCACCAGTTATTAAGGATCCAGAAATTACATTTTCAGCAAACACGTAAAGTCCTAATGATTAGGCCTGATCTTAAATCATAAGCTTAAACCCTTTTAGAAGAAATCTATTATACTGTACACTTTACATTTTTTTTAAAATGGTAAAGTCAATGCTCTGCTTGGGAACATGATGAAAAGTATATACAAATTTTAAAAGGTTGGCCAAATAACTCAGTGTATTAAAGTGCCTGCAAAAAGGCTCAGGGGCCAGAAGTTCAATCCCCGGGTATGATGTGAGGGCCCTGCTCCCGGGGTGTGTTGAGGTGGCAATTGAGACTGGGCGTAGTGGCACACACCTGTAATCCCCGCTCTTGGGAGGCTGTAAATAGGTGTATCACTATGAGTCCAATCTAATAGTGAGACCCTGAACACCATGTAGACCCTTCTCCCCCCCCCAAAAAAAAAAAAAACAAATCTTGGGGGCCACTAAGATGGCTCAGTAGAACAAACACTTGCCTGGCAAGTGCAAGGGCCTGAGTTCAATCCCTGGTTCTGCAAAAAAAAAAAAAAAAGAAAGAAAAAAGGTAGGAAGCTGGCTTCCCCTGGGCTTCCTCTGCCACCAGCCATGCCTTAGTCTCCACAGGTTCTCTTCTGTTTCCAGCTGGACCAAACCAGATGGGCGTTTCCTGCCAATATTTCAGGCCATCATTTCCCACTTCAAATTCCTAACATCCTCAGAGCAGACATCTTGTCATATTTCCTTCCACTGTTTGGCCTGGAAGATACCAACCACACAGCAGTACCTGGCAAATGTCATACACATTGAAAGAACAACGGAATGTAGAATAATTGGGTTTTTCTGTGGTAAACCAGTCTTGGTGGGAAAAAACCCTTCAGTGTAGTGGCATGATTGGACTGAAGTTAGAAATAGATGACGGTATCATGCATTTTAATCTATATTTAAAATGTTTTGGGGGCTGGGGAGATAGCTCAGTTCAATAAACACTTGCCTGGCAAGCGCAAGAGTCAGAGTTCAATCCCCAGTTACACACACACACACACACACACACACACACACACACACACACAATTTTTTGGGGAAATAATTTCAAATGTACAGAAAAATTGTGAGAATGGTACATGTGACATCCATTTACCATTTAACTCAGGTTCAGCTGGTAACATTTTCCATTTGCCTAGGAAGCAGCAAGCACAGTGGGATATTACAGACCAAAATTTGGCCTTAGTGCCCACTGCTACTGGAGTGTCTTCGCTTATATGTCTTTTCAGCAGCCGTGTCTAGGAAGTTCCATCGGATTCTTCCTTCCTCCTCTTATTTTATGTTTGTATCCTTGTTCTTCTGCAATGAGAACCCTGGCTCCCAAAGGAGCAAATTATTTCACCATTTATTCAATCACACAATATGTGTCTGTTAGTCGGTGTCCCATTAGTACAACAAAATTAAGCTAATTAATGTATAAAGAGAAAAGATTTATTTGGGCTTAGAGTATTGGAGGATTCTGTCCATGGTTGCTTCATTGTTTTGCTTTTCTGTCTGTGTCGAGGAAGCACATAACAGCGGGGGTACATGCTAGAGGAAAACTGCCTGTATCATGAACGAGGAAGGAGGCAAAGGAAAGGGCCAGGCTGACACAAGGTGCATCCCTGCCATCTAAACAGCCCTTATGAGTCCTACAGTTTAAAGGTTCTAGCACCTCCTAATGTTGCCTCCTTGGGGAACCAAGCTCTCAGCACACAGGCCTTGGAAAACTTTCAAGATAACAGACTACAGCAGCATCTGACTAGTTTCTGAATTGCTTCACTGGTTGGTACACCACAGGAAGTAGTGCTAGCAAAAATAGTTCGGGATTTGTTTTCCATTTTCTAGCCCCTTAAAAAATACAGAAGGCATATAGATAAGTACTGCACCTGCTAATTACTTGGATCAGTCTCGCCCACTCTCAGCCCCCCACAATGTGGTTATGTTATTCATTTGATGTAGCGGTGTGGTTTGTTATCCATTTGCTTTCATTTTTAGCTTTTCCCTCATCCTTGGTGATCTGATTTTTTTTGCATATATAGAACACTACCATACACAAATCAAAATCATTAAAAAGACATATTCAGAAAAGCGTCACTTCTGCTAGATTGTCTCTTCACTTCTGTTTATTGTGCAGAAACTTCTAAATTTGCTATCCCATTTGTTGACTCCTGTTGTTATTTCTTGGGCAATTGGAGTTGTGTTCTGAAAGTCGTGGCCTACACCTGACTTCAAGAGTTGTATTTATTTTTCTACTATTATACTGTTTCCATTTTAGTATTTAGATCTCTGCTCCATTCTGATTTCAGTTCAGTATGTTGTGAGAGAACAGGTCGAGTCCATCTCTACATGCGGATATTCAGTTCTGTCTTTTTTTTTAAGCTTTTTATTTTTTTTTATTTGTGTGTGTGTGTGTGTGTGTGTGTGTGTGTGTGTGTGTGCCCCCAGGGGGCAGGGCTGGCTGGCATGTGGTGCTGGGGGATTGAACCGCGGTCCCTAAGCTTGTTCTAAGTAGGTGCTTTAGACCACTGAGCCATCTCACCAGCCCTTCAGTTCTGTCTTACAAGCCTGCCCCTTCCCTTTTTTTTTTCCAGAACCAGGGACTGAACTCAGGCCCTTGCGCTTGCCAGGGAAGCACTTATTCCACTGAGCCATGTCCCCGGCCCTAAGCCTGCCTTTCTGTGGATGGCACTCAGCCTCTGGATTCACTGTATTTTTATCCCACATTGTAAAGAGACAGAAAAAGGCCTTTCAGATGTGCCTCAGGAGGCAGCGAGCACAATGGAATAAGAGTGTTTAAGGTGAGCGAGGTGCATTTTGAGGGGAATTAATGGCAAGGTGTCTTTTACTGTAGTAAACTCTAAAAATGTAAACATTCACTGTATATTTTGACCACACCTTATATTTATTTCACATTGTTACGGGTGAACCTTCAGAGTAAGTCCCAAGAAATGAGATCATTGAGTTGAAGGGCAAAAGGTATATGGAACAGATTAGATGGTGCCGTCTCTTCCCACAGGGCTTGGACCAGTCAGCATTTCTATCAGCAATGAACAAGAGTGGCAATTTCTTCACAGCCTGGCTTGCAAAGAATGTTGGTAAGCATTTTTTAAATAAGTGTGTGTTTGTGATACATAATACTGTAGTTACATTGTTTTGGGAAAATTGAAGGAGTAAATAAAATCCATAAAGTACAGCAGACATTGTGAAAGGGAAAGAAACTGCTCAAAAAGGAAAAAATAACTCAGATGGGGGAAAAGAGAAAATAAGGAAAGAATATATGATAACTAAGATAATTGTACTACTAATTTCTAATTACTTCACTGAAGGGAACAGAGTTTATACTGTTTGATAAATCTTAAATGCCTATATCTGGTAATCTGAGCAACCACTTTGGTGACAAGAATATACAATGTAATAACCACTGTTAATTTCCTATCATCTTGTTTTAAAATTCTGTCATTTTTGTTTTTTATTATTGTATTTTTTTAAGTGGCATTATCTCTTTACACAAACAAAACATATCTTGATCATTTTTGAACTTTCTGCCTCCCTCCCTGCTGTACCTCTTCCTGCTTCCCCTGCCCCCCTTCCCTTTCCACAAAAAGTTCTGGAATGGGCGGGGAAGATAGTTCAGCAGCATAAGTGCCTGCCTGGCCAGCTCAAGGTCTTGAGTTCCAGCTCTGGTACAAAAAAAAAAAAAAAAAAAAAAAAAAAGGTCTGGCTTCCTGTTTCCTACCATGGACACGGCATTCTTCTTTATGGCGGAATCATAGTCCACTGTGGATATATGTCACATTTTCTCTCATTGGTGCGCGTGTATAACTAGTTTGATGGTTGACAAGCTTTCGAGTGTTTGTGAATTTTGTCCATGAAAAATGGTCTCAGTAGAGGGTTTTTTTTTTTTTTGGCTTTTTTTTGGTACAGGGTCTAACTATAGAGTAGGACTCGTAGTGATTCTCCTGTTTTCAACCTCCCAAGTGCTGAATTACAGGCGCGCACGACCACACCCAGTCTCAATCGCTGTCTCCGCGCACCGGCACGGCACACAGGGGATTGAACCCCAGTCCCAGCGCCTTCTTAAGCAGGCGCTTTAGTCCCATGAGCTATCTAGCCAGCCCTAGAATTGTAATTTGCATTCTAAGCAGAATAATTTTAAATATGTTAGAAAAATGTCCTTTTTACTAGTGTGATGATCAGGTACTGAAACACATTTTATGGACTCTCAACTCGGTATTATGGAGACAATTAGCACACTCCCACTGAAGTGGCCGTTGAGCCTAACTGCCTTTTTTCAGTTTGCTGTTTCTCAGGCTGGGTTTGATTGGCAGCGACTCTTCTAAAGCTTTCTTGCCCCACCTGCTGGACAAGGAGGAGAATTGAACTGCATTTTTCCAGTGCCTCCTAGAAACAAACTTTGGATGGGGTGATGGGGAGCGGGGAACCTTGCGGCACCCTCTAAATTGGCATGGCCTCATAAACCTTAAGACAAAACAAGAATCTAAAGTGAACAATGTCGTTGCAGTAACAGCTTCACATTCTTCTACAGCATGTATAACTTAGATAAATGTAAAAAAAAGGTAAAAAATTTAGTGAGACCCTGTACCAAATACGTAAATGAAATAGAATGATACAGCATATATAGCTAATCGGCATTCTAGAGCATGTTAATGAAAAAGAGTGGTTGACATATTTTCTTACAAAGATTGCCTGCATAATCTTTGGTGACAGCTGGAACTGTAGTTACTTTGTAGGTTTTCAGATGCTCATTTAAAAATGGTGCTTGCGGGGGCCGGGGAGATGGCTCAGTGGAATAAGTGTTTCCCTGGCAAGCTCAAACGGCCTGAGTTCAATCCCCGGTTCCCCCCCAAAAAAAAAAATGGTGCTTGGAGGCCCACCAGTTAGCTCAGTTGTTTAAGCGCCTGCTCATGCAAACGCAGTCTGGCACAGGATACTGCGGTTGGATCTCCAGCTCCACATGCCTTATTAGACCTGCCCTTAAGGCAGCCTGAGCCAGCCAAAAAAAGAAAAGAAAAAAATCCTTCTCAACTTTTAAGGGCGGCCAAATAGCTCAGCAGATTACAGCACCTGTAAGCAGGCTCAGGGGCCTGGGATTTGATCCCCAGGCCTGCTGTGCCAGCCACCCCCCCCAGGGTGCACTGAGAAGGCAACTGAGACTGGGCATGCTGTTGCACTTAATCCCAGCTCGTGGGAGGCTTTAAACAGGAGAATCACTATGAATCTGATCTAGTAGTGAGACCCTGAACACCCTGTAGACCCTTCCCTAAAAAAAAAAAAAAAAAAAAAAGATGGTGCTTAGATTACCTTGAAAATTTTACTTTATTGATATATAAGTGATGCAGATTTGATCTTTTTTGTTTGTTTTTGTTTTTGGAACCAGGGATTGAACTCAGACCCTTGTGCTTGCCAGTGAAGCGCTTATTCTACTGAGCTATCTCCCCAGCCCCTTAGATTTGATCTTGATGGGGGAAAACCCTAGCAAAGTACAGTTAACAATTTGGTTTCAGGCCCACCAGATAGCTCTGCGGATTAAAGTGCCTGCTTAGACAGATGCAAGGGACTGGGGTACGAACCCCAGTGTGCTGAGCCGGCCCCACCCCCCAGGGCACACTGAGATGGCAATTGAGACTGGGCGTGGTGGTGCACTTCTGTAATCTCAGCACTTGGGAGACTAAAACCAGGAGGATCACTACAAGTCCGACTGTGTAGTGAGATCCTGTAGACTATGTACTAAATACATTAAAAACAAACAAACAATTTAGTTTCAATTCTTGTGGGCTTTCAGCACACTTATACCCATTTTGAATGCATATGCACACATTTTTCTTTTACCTTTTTTTTTTTTTTTTTGTGAGACAGGATCTTGCTATGTAGCCCAGGCTGGCCTCAAACTTGAGGCAATCTTCCTGCCTCAGCTTCCCAAATGCTGGGATTAGAGGTGTGTACCACCTTGCATGACTTCACATTTTTCTTGTTTAATTTTTTAAAATGTATTTATTTTGGGGCTGGGGAGATAGCTGCGTGGTCTAAGCACCTCCTGGCAAGTGCAAGGACCAGGTTCAATCCCCAATACTACATGCTGTGTTGGCCCCAGCACCTTGGGCACACCATGCCAGCCTCAAAACAGGGCTTGGTGGTGCATGCCTGTAACCCCAGCACTGGGGAGGCTGATGGAGGAGCATCACTACGAGTCCAAGCTGCGTAACAAGACCCAAATAAATAAATAAAAGATTAAAGTTTTTTAAAATTTATTTTCGAGGGCCAGCAAGATAGCTCAGGGGACTAAGCACCCGCTTCAGCAAGCACAGGAACCAGACCTCGATCCCCGGTCCTGCTAGCCATGCCAGCCCTGCCCCTGGTGGTGGTGCTGAGCCGCCGACAGAGTCCGGGTGTGGTGGTGCATACCTGTAATGGCATTGCTGGGGAGACTGAAAACAAGAGGATCACTACAAGTCCAATCTGTGTAGTGAGACCCTGTAGACCCTGTTCTAAGTGCAAAAAAAAAGAAAGAAAAGAAAAAAGATTTTCCATAAAATTAATTTTTTTTCAATTAATGTATTTGGTACAGGGTCTTTCTACACAGCTTAGACTCATACTGATGCTCCTGTTTTCAGTCTCCCAAGCGCTGGGATTATAGGCATGTGCCACCTTGCCCAGACTATGTCGCCGGCTCAGTGCTTCTCAGGGACGGGGGCAGCGCAGCAGGCGGAAAAATATTTATTTTTGAGACAGTATCTCAGGATGTAGTCCTGGCTTGCCTCAAACTCCAGCAAGCTTCCTGCCTCAGCCTCCCACGTGCTGGGTTTACAGGCATGCACTACCATGCTTGACTTACATAGTAGTCTTTTTGTAACTGTATCTGTATCTTATACCGTTTTTTGCTACCAGGGATGGAACTCAAGACCTTGTGTCTTCCAGGCATACACTGTGCCACTGAGTTATATCCCTGGCCCTTCACCTTAAACTTTTGTTTTTAATCATGAACACATAGTTTGTACTTTTCCAGCTTCATAAACAATGTCTATGAACATAGACTTTATTTTTGTACCAGAACTCCACCTCGGGACCTTATGCTTGCCAGACAGTCGCTTATGCTGCTGAGCCAGATCCCCGGTGAACACAAGCTTTTGTTTACATGGCTATCCCATTACAGTTAATTCCTGGAAGCAGCATTGTTGGACCAAGGAGTGCTTATCTAAATTTATTTTATTATGTAATTACAAACACATTGGAACAAGTACAATAGTGCCCCATGTCCCAAGATGTCCACATCCTAATCGCTGAAGTTTTTTATGACAAAAAGAACTTTTCAGGTATGATTAAACTAAAGATCTTCAAACCAGGTTATTTTGGATTATCTGGCTAGGCCCAGTGTCATCACAGGGATCCTTATAAAGGAAACAGGGAGATAAGAGAGTCACAGCAGGAGATACAATCATGGAAATAGCTTGAAATGTGATTGTTGACTGGAAAAAGACTATGAGCTCAGGAAGGTGAATGGCTTCTAGTTTCTAGAAACTAGCTGGGGAGTTAGCTCATGGCACAGTGCTTGCCTGGCAAGTGTGAGATTGTGAGTTTGATTCCCAGTACAAAAAGGGGTAGGGGGAGGGGAAGGGGGAAGGGAGAGACGGGAGGGGGAGGAGGTTTTAGAAACTAAGAAAGGTACACTCTGCATCATCGATCACTTTCCTCTTTGGCCCCATAATTTATTTGATCAAAAAATTTGAGACACTACCGAGTTATATGACGTTACAGTACAAGATCTCACATGTCCTGAGTCTTAATTGACCTTGGAAGGCTAGGGCCAAAATGTTGGCTTTCCTTGTGACCCTCCTTTTTATCTAATTTTGGTCTGCAAGCTTAGGTTGTTAACCATCCAGAAGACAAGCTTATTGTTATTACCATACAACCTAGGCTGTTAAGCTTAACCTCACTATCTGAATATCAAACATCTTTTTTTCCATAATTTTATTGAGAGACAAATAGCAGTGAGACAGTTTCGAATCAAATTGGTAGGACAGTTTCAATAATTAACACATTGCATACATTCTTACTAGTGGTTAATTGCTGTACAAGATGCAGACATGATATCCTGTTTACAAACACTGTTAGAACAAATCCCTCTATGTATTAAGAGAATGTAACTATATATCTATCCTAACCATTTTAAATACACAGATGCAAAATGGACATTCATCTGCATCCCCTTTTTTGTTTACTTTCATCATTTGAATATTACAGATGTGTTAACTCAGCAAAATATTCTAAAAGAGTCCAGTAGTCCATAATAGTATTGGGTCTTCCTCTTGACTGGCAGTGTCAGAAATTGTTGACCTGAGTCCCCTACAGTTCAACATTACACCATGGCTTTACTTCTCATACTTCATTTTTATACTTTCCTGCATTCTCTCAGGCTTTCACAGAGAGCACATTGGCCAAGCAATGGCCGTGACTAATCCACATGGCTGACATTGACAAAGGTTCTACAATCTGAGGTACAGGATCTCTGGATAAATCCTGAGGGCATTTCACTGACCTTATCAGACCCAAAAGCTACAACTCTTGTTACATAGGTCTTGCTTTATCTTGGTCTTAACCATCCAGCAGAAAAGTATAAAAACGGAGTATAAGAAGTAAAGCCATGCTGTTATGTTGAGCTGTAGGGGGCTCAGGTCAACAATTTCTGACACTGCCAGTCAAGAGGAAGACCCAATACTATTATGGACTACTGGACTCTTTTAGAATATTTTGCTGAGTTAACACATCTATAATATTCAAATGACAGAACTAAACAAAAAAGGGGATACAAATGAATGTCCATTTTGTATCTGTGCATTCAAAATGGTTAAGATAGATTTATAGTTACATTCTCTTAATGAATAGAGGGATTTGTTCTAACAGTGTTTGTAAACAGGATATCATGTCTGCATCTTGTACAGCAAATAACCACTAGGAAGAGAATATGTAATGTGTTAATTATTGAAACTGTCCTACCAATTGGATTTGAAACTGTCTCGTTGCTACATGTCTCTCAATAAAATTATGGAAAAACAAAGAAACTAGGAAAGGTAGAGCCCTTGGAGAGGGTTTAGCCCTACTGGCACATTGACTTTAGCCCACTGAGAATTATTTTAGGCTTTTGATCTTCAGAACTGTAATACTTTAAAAGTAATGCTGTCTTTAGCCACTAAGTTTTTGTCAATCTGTTCTATTATCAATAGAAGTCTGAGGATGCACATAGTTTAAACAGTTGTTATAAATTGTCCTCATCTCCCTCTGCACCAGTGCCTTGTCCTCTTCAGTTCCACTAGTTAAGGAAAGGATCTTTCTGGGTCATCCAGGTTGGCACTGGATGGATGGTGATCTTCCTGCCTCAGCCTTCTAAGTGCTGGTATAATAGGCAGGCATATGCCATCACACCCTGCACCTCCGCAGCAAGACCTTGACTATTTCTTTTTTATGTTTTTAATTTTATTTATTTATTTATTTATTTATTGGATTCAGGGTCTCACTACGCAGCTCGGACTCAATGATCCTCCTGCTTTCAGCCTCCCCAGCACTGGAATTACAGGTGTACACCACCATGTCCAGTTTTGGTAGCTGGCACAGCACACAGGGGTTCTGGGGACAGCACAGCAGGAGGTACTGGAGATCAAACTCGGGTCCTTGCACTTGCCAGGCAGGTGCTTAGATCTCCAAGCTATCTCCCCAGCCCTGGAGGGTCATCTTGATGGAGCAGTTTCATGAGAGGACTTGGGGGCTCTATCTAGCCCCTCAGTGTACAAATAATGACACCTTCTCCCTGACCTCAGCCTTGACCCTCACCTGGATTTGGGTCAGTCAAGATACTCCTGTGTTGGGAGTGGCTGAAGCTAGAAATTGATCATACGCAGGAGGACAGGACAAGGCCACAGTGCCTAAAGCAGTCAAGCTACCTCAGTTTTGAGTAAGGCATCCTGCCTAGACAATTTCAACCATTAGTCTCTAGCAACTTTTTGTCTCCTGATACTAATCTTGTAAGAGTAGAAATAAATGCCCCTATTATTGTTCTTTGGGTCTTTTGCTTATCAGGCAAACAGGCTTCCACTTGAACCCAGCTCTCGTCTCTTGTCTAGCTTTTTCTCATTCTTGCCACCATTTCTCCCCAGGGCACACTGAGATACCAACAAATCCTTATACCCAATTTGCTGGCTTCCTGCTAAGGGGCCACCTCTTCCAGGTCGCTGCTTCAACCTATCAGCCCCTTTGCCCAGTCTTCTGCTATTTCCTTTCCTGTCCTCCTGTGGCAGGATCCCCTTTGTGCTTCTTTATTATCATTTTACCAGGATTTGAAAGGGAGAGATGATACATCACATGCTAGACTGATCATAAGTATGTACTTTTCAGGATTTTGTGGCAAATTGTCAATATGGATGTTTAAGGTCCTGTAGTCGTTTTAATGTTTGTTTGATCAGTCAGAGTAACTGCTTATTTTAGAATATTCAAGTAAAGAAACATAAAATAGAAAACATATGTAAACTTATAAAGGCAACCACTTCAAGTGTTAAGATTATGCTCATTAAAGAAAAATCTAGAACAATGACAGGCAAGGTTCTAAGCACTTTATATAGATTAGCTCATTACCGCCTCATGACAACTCTACCAGGGAAGTGCTCTTTTCCTAATTTGGCAGCTGAGGAAGAGCAGGCCCAGAGAGGTTAAGAAATCTTTAAGGGTACATGCCAGCTAATACCAAGCCTAAATTGATCATGCCCAGGCTGGTGGCTTTACCTTCATGCCCTGCTGACACAGAAAATAGAAAGCAAAATGGCTCCTGTAGTCACACAGCCCCAAGATGATCTTTTGAACTATTTCCTTGCAAAGTTTTTAACGTATTTTTTAAGTGAAAAGGCAGTTCTTAGTGTGGGGGATGTATAAGGGTGTAGCTATATCTTCTTATTTAGTATTATACCATGAGCCTTTTATATGTATCCAAATTTCATAGTAGAACGCCCACAAGAATCTATTGAAATTTTCTGTCAAGACTATTGAATAGGAATTCTAAGCAATGACAAAAAAAAGGAGTTGTTTTGTCCAGTTTCAGATAATTTCATCATTTCTTATGGAATCAGACACAAATGACTATTTCCTGGCCTGCTCTCTCCTGATAAGGGACATTGGTTGGACTGGTATTAACACTTCCTCAGGTCCCTTCACTTGTTAAGATGATACCTTGCACCATTGCTGTGGAAATTTAAAACAAGATGTAAAGGTATGGCAGCCTTATGCTCCTCTACAAATTCTGGTGATTATCTTAAGATCATTCTCAATGCCCAGAGAAATTTGCCAAAGATACATAATACTATAATTTTATGTCAGGTAGAATTGTATTATTCTCTTATTTGGCTTTGAGAAAAGGTTCCCATCCTTATCTAAGAGGTTACTTGCTTTGTCTACAGTTATAGGAGACTGAAGCATACATAAAACTTTTCAGAAAATTTAATTCTGATGAGATCGGGAGTGTTCAGGGTGGTATGGCCGTAGACAGAAAATTTAATTCTGAGCAGATATTGAAATTTCATTTCAAGGTTCCCTCTTGGTTGGGACATTTTGGGGGAAGGGAAATGGTTAAATTATAACAGACTGGACACAAGGAACAAGAAAGTTTGACTGAACTCCACTAGTCCTTTTACCTTACATCAGCTGGGGGAGGGGCAGTATTCTTGAAAGGGTTTAATTTTATTAAAAATCAGACAATTATTTAAGTATCTGTATGAGAAATTCTAATAACTTCCCGAAATGGGGTTATGAAATGCATTCTCAGAAGGCAATTCTGGACAGGTTTAATATTTCACAATTAAATTTATGAGAAAAAGAACAGGTGATTTGAGAGTCTTCTTTTACAGTTTGTGTCTAGATGTCTACCCCCCAAGGCCTTATACAGTTGTGGGATGACCTCCTAGAGTTTGTGATTAATTCATGATCCAGGGCTGGGATTTCAGGTGTGAGTTCTATGCCTGGCCTGGTGCAGATAGCCTGAATACAGTATGAATAATGGAGAAAGGCCTACCGTCACTATTGCCTTTCTGCTCTTGCTGTTCTGCTGTTTTATGCCACCAGGAATTGCTGCCCTCTGCCGTGTGCCACTCTGCCTTGGAGATAGCTGATTATGGACTGAAACTACTACAAACTGTGAGCTAAATAAATCTTTGCTTTCTTAATTCTGGATGCCTGGTATTTTGTCCCAGAAACAAGAGAAAAGTGACCAAGGCACTTCCAAGGAATAAAGACCCTCTCCCCTAAGGTACTCAGTTTCCATCATTAGAGCATTAACTAGGAGTTGCCAGCTCAGAACAATTACAATGATAATACACGAAATGATTAATCATACATCTTACTAACTTTTAAAATGTCTGGAGGAATATTCCATCAAGAGTTAATGGCCAAAAAAAAGAGTTAATGGCAATTATCAAGTATCTCTGCAAGAATTGGCAATTGTGAGATTATGGAATATTTTCAACTTTTATACTATATATCTTTAATTTTTTTCATTTAAAAAAAATGCCACCTGCTTTACCTTGGTCTTAACCATCCAGCAGAAAAGTATAAAAACGAAATATAAGAAGTAAAGCCAAACTGTTATGTTGAGCTATAGGGGACTCAGGTCAACAATTTCTGATATTGCCAGTCAAGCAGAAGACCCAATACTATTATGGGCTAGTGGACTCTTTTAGAATATTTTGCTGAGTTTACACACCTATAATATTCAAATAATGGGACTTAACAAAAAAAGGGTATACAGATGAATGTCCATTTTGTATCTGTGTAATCAAAGTGGTTAGGATAGATATATAGTTACAGTCTCTTAATGAATAGAGGGATTTGTTCTAATAGTGTTTGTAAATAGGATATCATGTCAGCATCTTGTACAGCAATTAACCACTATGAAGAATGTGTGCAATGTGTTAACTATTGAAACTGTCTTACCAATTTGATTTGAAACTGTCTCATTGCTATTTGTTTATCAATAAAATTATTTAAAAAATGCCACACAGGAGCCAGGGAGATAGAATAAGTGCTTCCTTGGCAAGCACAAGGGTCTGAGTTCAATCCCCGATTCTGCCAATAAATAAATAAACAAATTAAATAACCAAACAAGTATTACTTCTGTAATCTGAATCATACAGTATGTTTTTCAAATCAGCAAATCAGTCCTGGGAACTTAGGGATGGGTGTTACCAGTTTTGCCCATTTTCATTGGCAGGGACTGTCCTGTTCAATCAGGTGACCCAAGTCATCTTGACTGTGAGGAACTGGCTTACAGGCAGGTCTTTCTACACTTAGTTGCATCAGAATCCCCTAGAGGGCCGGTTACAACTCAGATCAGTGGGCCCCAGCCACCTGTGTTGTTGACTCAGTAGGCTTGGAGTGTGGCCCACAGCACGAATTTCTTTTTTATGGTTTTATTTTTATTAGTACATGTGGGCCGTACTTGTGGGGAGTTGGTACATGACCATAACACATCTTAATTGTTTTTCTTCTTCCCTTCTCTCCCTCCCTCCATCTCGTGATCCCCTTCCCGCGACAGAAAGATTACCTCCCTATTTCCTTTTGTCTTTTGTTTATATTTTGGGTTTCTTAGATAAGCTTGTGTGTCTCATTTATTTCACTTAACGTTATGGTTTCCAGATGCATGCATTTTCCTACAAATGACTCATTTATCTTTTTTTAGGGTAGAGTGGTACCACATTGAGTGTAAATGCCACATTTTTTTGTTCATCTGTTGATGGACACACAGGCTGCTCCACAAGGTGCACGTTCTTAAATCAGTTCCCCATTTGGCTACTGGTTTGGGGACTATGCTTGGTGAGCCAGTGTGGCACTGAAAGAAAACTTCAGCAAGAAGGGAGGTTGAAGCCCCAGCTGGCAAAAAAAAAAAGTGAACTTCACTGACTTCTTCCTTTTAACTGTATTTATTTTTATTTTTCAGCAGATGAAATTGACTTGACTGTTTCTATTTAATAAGAAATCCAGCTAAATAAGGGTTGTACCATGTCTTATTAAGCAAGTGCTTGGTTTAGACAGTTTTCAATGAAGTGCCATGGTGTCTAGGGTTGGCTGTCTGAGCTAGGGGCTTCATCACCTGAGGGATGGCCATGGCTTCTCACCCTCATTTTAGGGCACTGGTCTTGTTTTCTCTGACCCCTAGGGTGGTATCACTGAGGGGAACAAGGTAGTGATTATGGCAGACTGACTTTCTCTTTGGGCAGCAATGAGGGAGTGTTACTGAAGCAGGAGAAACAGAAAAAGCAATCCCCTCTCGGTCCTGCAATCCACCAATCATGAATGTATTCATTTTTTGTATGTGGTAACACATACGTAGCATAAAGTTTATCATTCTAGACATATTAAGTGTATGCTTCTGATATTTCACGTAAAACAATCCTTATAGCTGACCTTTTATGACTGACTGGCTTCTGTCACCTAGCACCTTGTATCCTAAGGGTCACCTTTGTTGTACCATGAACCAATGCTTCACTCTGTTTTATACCCACTCTTGGTGAGATTCAGTTTGATCTACACCTCCTCCACTTACCCAGCTCCAACAAGAATTTTCTCCTCCCCTTGGTTGCTTTCTCTATCTACCCAGCTTCCAAGCTGTTTCTTTAGAAACGAGCTAACAAAGAATTTGTTTTCTCTTTGCTAAAGCAAATCATCTGACTCACGAGATTCTAATAAGTGGACTTTAAAAATGGATCAAGAATTTAGTTTTTTTCCATTTGACAATGTCAATGCCATCATATTTCTTGCCCTTAATATTTCCAGTCTGTGGCTACTTCTTACCTTTCCCCAGGGTCTCACTCCTCCAGTTTTGGTACCCAGAGGACAGGTCACTAGTGACCTTCTTCAAATCAGGCGGCATGGAGACGTCTGCTCCTACCCATCGCCTGCAGGGACTTGTTCACACTTGGCTGGCACGGAGACCACTCAGAATCGAACGTCTGCCTGCACTCCCGCCCCTTCCATACAAGCCCTCCTGGAAAACCATCTGTTCACCAGACTCCAAGCCTTCTCATTTGTTCTGCCTTCCCCCTGTCTGGAATGCTCACAAATGTCTGTGCCACCTGGGGCCCCGGCTCCGACAGAACCCAGCCTGTCAGGGGCCTCTGCACTTCACTTTGGAAAATTCAGGGAAAAAGAAAAGCCACTTTCCCAAGTCAATTTCTACTCTTTTTAAAACTTTATTTAATATATTTGGTACAGGGTCTCAACACACAGCTCAGATTCATAGTGATCCTCCTGTTTTCAGTCTCTCCAGCGCTGGGATTACAGGCATGTGTCACCATGCCAGGTCTTGGTGGCTGGCTCAGCATGCCCAGGGGCTTAGTCCCCTGAGTTATCTTGCCAGTGTCAAATTCTACTCTTAAATCTTCATTTCTACTGATAAGGTGAAAAGCCTCCTGTTGTTACTTTATCAGCTCCAATATAAAATATTAGCCTGTTCATATCATTTAGTTCTATGTGAAGTACCAATTATTCTATTTAATGTTAACACTATGACAATGCTTATTTCACATGGATGATCTTAAATTAATGTGTGAAACTTTTGGAACTTTTAATTTTTTTAAATTTATTTATTTTTGTTCCATAATTTTATTGACAGACAAATAGCAATGACAGTTTCAAACCAAATTGGTAGGACAGTTTCAATAATTAACACATTGCATACTCTCTTCCTAGTGGTTATTTGCTGTACAAGATGCAGACATGATATCCTATTTATAAACACTATTAGAACAAATCCCTTTATTCATTAAGAGAATGTAACTATATATCTATCCTATCCACTTTGAATACACAGATACAAAATGAACATTCATCTGTATCCCCTTTTTTGTTTAGTTCCATCATTTGAATAATATAGGTGTGTTAACTCAGCAAAATATTCTAAAAGAGTCCAGTAGCCCACAATAGTATTGGGTCTTCCGTCTCACTGGCAATGTCAGAAATTGTTGACCTGAGTCCCCTACAGCTCAACATAACAGCATGGCTTTACTTCTTATACTCCGTTTTTATACTTTTCTGCTGGATGGTTAAGACCAAGGTAAAGCAGAACCTGTGCAACAAGAGTTGTAGCTTTTGGGTCTGAGAAGGTCAATGAAATCCCCTCAGGATTTATCCTGAGATCCTGTACCTCAGATTGTAGAACCTTTGTCAGTGTCAGCCATGTGGATGAGTCTCGGCCATTGCTTGGCCAATGTCCTCTCTGTGAAAGCCTGAGAGAATGTTTTCTCTCCATGTGACTCTCCTTAGGCACACTCTACATCATCGATCACTTTCCTCTTTGGCCCCAAAATCTCCTTGATCAGAAAATTTTGGACACTACTGAGTTATATGACGTTACAGTACAAGTTCTCATATGTCCTGAGTCTTAATTGACCTTAGAAGGCTAGGGTCAAAATGTTGGCTTTCCTTGCAGCCCTCCATTTTCTCTAATTTTGGTCTGCAAACTCAGGTTGTTAACCATCTAGAAGACAAGCTTATTGTTATTACCATACAACCTAGGCTGTTAAGCTTAAGGAACTTTTCATTGATCATCATTTTATTTACATTTTTAAATTTAAATTATTTCTTTATGCTTTGCTGCATTTTAATTGTGATAATATTCTTCCTTACATAGGACCACTTGTAATTTGGGGTGGGGGTCAGTAGGATGGATAGAAAATATAGAAATCACAGTCCTCTTTAATCTTCTACGACTGTTCTTCTGACTTATTATTTTCTTGAATAAAGCAGGGCTGTGGAAAAGGATGGAAAATACACTTTTTTAAGTTATTCTATATACTAGGACTCTTTTTGTGCCTTTCAGATACAGGTTTCTTTGACTTAGCAGCTTTGAAGTTGATTACACAAACATTTTTGGGTTTTAAGGAAGAACACCTCTTTCCAGTTTCATATCCATGTGGAACAGCCTGTCTCACCTTCTAGTTGCTTCCTTCATGCTTTCCCTTACAAAGCAAGCATTTCCTACCAACCCTGCGAAGAGAACCATGGCTTAGCTATTTTATGCATGGTTTACGATTTGATGAATTTCCTGCACCTCTATACAACAAGTAAACTTGGTTCTCTTGGATTGGTTAAAAAAGGTCACTGTAAATGAAATAGGGGAAGTGAGTGATTATTCCAAGAGAGGTGATAAGCCAGGTCAACATAATGAAGCAGACATCAATTCTATGGCTTTTGATCTGGAAATAAGTTACCTTTGATCGAGCACATTGGATGCAAAGGAAGAGTGGGAAAGCCTGCCTGCTTGTTCCAAGTGCAGACTGCTAAGGTTCTCCCCTGTGAAGTTGCTATTTTTACCATATAAAATATGAAGACATTTATTCTGGGAGAAATCTTTGAGGCTGTACAAATTTGCTATTTCTCCTTAAACTTTCACCTACTCATTTGAGAATTTTATCACCCCATTATCTATTACCTTGGTGTTCTAGTGGTGTTTTTCCTATTCATTTCTTCCACATTCATTAATTGCAATTCTCTTATATGGAAGACTTGTCCCTTTCTCCTTATTTCCTTATTTTATCAGTTATTTGATTATATCTGTCTGGACTCAAAAGTATTAGTTTTATTCTTTGTGCTATACTCCAGTGCTATTACTATTTAATTTGCTAGTTGAACCACTCCAACATTGGTCTTTGGGAGCCCTTTTGCGTGGGAGGTTTTTTTTTTTTGCGGAATAGGGAATTGAACTCAGGCCCTTGTGCTTGCCAGGCAAGCACTTATTCTACTGAGCTATCTCCGCAGCCCCTTTTTGAGTGTCTCATTATTTTTCTTGAATACATCTTTATTTTCTGACACTGTGAGATTTTGAAATTTCTCCATAAAGCTCATCAGAAGTACTATATAATATCTAAGTCACTCACTATATAATTTATTTTAATGTAATGATGATGTTAACAGTTATAAAGCAAAGTATCATCCATTACATGTAAATTGCATGTGTCAAGTCCAAGTACAGGCAGGGAGCTAGTGTGATAATCTGTTAAGTGCTACAGAGGCAGAGGCTGAAGCACCTTTAATTTTTATCCAAAATTTTGCTGCCACTGTGCAATACAGTGTTGCCTTTTAAGTCATGTGCTATCATTTTGATTGTGATAACACAGACACTTTCCATTTTCCAAATGTATTATCGATTCTGGAAGAAATGGGAGTTTAGTGGGACAAAGATATAGTATTCTTGTATTTGTCTATAACTGTTCATCATGAATTCACCTAATGTGAAATCCCATATTAACCATGCTGTTAAAAATACTCCAGTAAGAGAGGCAGGATGAAGAATTACACTTCTATTCACATCAGTAGCTGGACTGGAGTCTTGATATTAACTTACTCTGTGTTGGCCAGCAAAAGTTTCTCAAAGGAAAAGTGAAAAGATAATTGGGCATACAGCTCAGTGGCATAAATGCCTGCCTGGAAAACATAAGGTAATAAGTTCAATCCCCGATACCCCCCCCACAGCAGTAGGAACAATTCAAAATAACTAAATAAGTGAAAAAAGGCATGATAACTTGTAATTTCAAGAAACTCAGAATGAGAAAATTCTATAGTGTTCTGAATAGAATTGTTACAGTTTAGGTTAGTTAAGGTATTCCAATTTTAGCATAGATCAGAAATTTTTAAACTACGTTTCACCATAAGTCTTTTTTTTAAAGAATAATTTTTTATTGTCATAGTTTGTGAAGAGAAACCAGGGTAGACAGTTCAAGGAAGGACACAGAGTGTGCCCTGTTTTAGGTTCCAAATTTCTTTTTGATAGGTGGTGGGATCTGAGCAATGATATCATCAAGGGGCCATTCTACTGCCACAAGTGTCCTTTCATTCAAAAGATCCATGAAAAGTAAGTGCTTATGTTTCTTAGAAATTTTAAAGGCATGGGCTGTGTTCCTTCAAAAGACATCCGATTCATTTGTAGGAGGAAGTGGATTTAGAGTACTGTTTTGTCATTTGGAAGAGGCAGTGACTTGTCAATGACGCAGGACATGTAGGCCTCATGGAGGAGAATGTGCATTGGTCTCTTGGGATGAACACTGATGGGTGTGAGGGGAGTATCCCTTTGGAGCCAAAGGTGGTGAAACCCTGCTTCTGGACATTCCAGCTCCATTCTGTATACTTTTGGTCTGGGATGCTGTATTCAAATACCTGCTGGTCAGAATGAGCAATGACAAGGTTGTTGGTATTGGCAGCGGTGGCCAGAGCAGTCACTGGAAAATTGTAAGCAGGCACTGTGCAATGAAGCTTTAGGTGTTTTACGTTGTACACATGGACTCCAGCATTGGTACCTGACACAGCTAGCCAATTCCCATCTGGACTGACAGCCAAAAGACACATGGCCTCCATCATCCCTGACTGAGGCTGGAAAGTATGAAGGTGCTTGAAGCTTCCTTCCAATAGCTGAATGATATGTAGTGACCCCTAATTTGATGCCACAAAGAGCTTTGTTGAATCTTCAGAAAACAAAATCTAAAGGGCAGAACGAAGGAAGGCCGGCATTTTGGAAACCCTCTGGAGGTTTATGTTGTCATGTTCATAATTCAACTGATAGACAAAAACCCGAGATGCTGTAGAATAGGTTATCCAGCTTCTACGCGGGGAGATAGAACTGCAAATAATGTTCTCAGCACCCTTTGTTTTGAGATGTAGTACATGATCTGCATTTTTAGAAAGTGGAAGAGTATCCCCATTCTTGCCTTTGCAACAGTGGATCCCACTTACCAAAGTTCCAAGGGATGAGCAAAGTGGAAGAGGAGAAGCTGCCTCTTTTTAGAACAGAAAATGAGTCACTGATGGGGAAAGGTGATTTTCCAGATAGCAGCATCATAATTCTTCACCTCCACCCTCTCCACCAGAGGGCGAATGACTAAGTGGGTGTCAGTACTTCCAGATATCCACGCATGCCATGGGTGTGGTGCTGGAATGGCTTGGTCCACACCCACTGCTTCTCAGTGCTGTTGGAAGTCACAGAGACCAGCTGAAAATGGAATACTGTGCCTTCAGCTGTGCCCACCATGAAACTGTCTTCTTCATCAGCAGTGGGCGGCAATGGACTGTATATCAGTACTTGCAGTGAGATGGCTCTATTTTCTTTTCTTTTTCTTTTTTTTTTTTTGGAACTGGGGATTGAACTCAGGCCCTTGCACTTGCCAGGTAAGTGCTTATTCTACTGAGCTATCTCCCTGGCCCTGTGAAGATGGCTCTTGACAAACGTCCCTGTAGCAGAATCCCAGAACTGGAATTTCCCCGCAGAGTCCACGCTTATGACAGGGCTGTCAGATAAAAAGGCCACACCACACACAATACACTTCTGCTTAGACACATCCATGTATTGCCTATCTATTATTATCTTATGAATAGCACTGCCGGATTTGATATCAAACACACTAATATAGTCGATGGAGCCTGATGCAATGTGGGTACCAGCGAGATGACAGCCGAGATTCAGGATGCAACTTTTCTGCTGATTAAAATTTCTTCCAAACTGAATTTTGTCAGGGGTGACTTGCAATAGCTTCACAGATCCATCTTTACAACCAACTAAAAGTTGAGAGCCACTGGGGCTAGCAATCATACTCCAAAGGCATCCATTGCATATTTGATGTTTAATGCCTGTAAGTCATACTCAAGAATTTCTCCATTGAGCCCAGCACTAAAGAGTCACTGTCCTTCTGCCCAGCACAGAGCTTCTGTAGCACGGGATTCATGATCTGCAAAAAATTTCTCCTGAAAGTAGTTTGCTGACAAGTTACAAATTTCCACAGTGCCATCTGTTTATGAAACAGCCAATCTATTTGACTGGTTATTGTAAGCCACACAGCGGATCCTTTGTAGGACATAATTAAAGATAGGCTTTGAATTCAGCCATTCCTGAGGCCCTCCACCACCAGCCCGGAGCTTGCCCCTCTCTGCCCTAGCCCCACATACATGCCCGCTCTCCATCTCTGCCCCCTGTAAGTCTTTCTTGAGGCACTGGGGATTGAACCTAAGGTCTTGCCCTTCTTTTGTGATAAAAGAAGGGTAAATTTGTCCTTTGAGGAATAATACCCAGATCAAGGATACAGTACTCTGGATCAAGATGGGAAAGATAGGATTGTAGGGCTGGCAGTGTGGATTCATGGTGGGATGGTTGCCCAGCATGTGTGAAATCCTGGGTTCCCCCCAGCACAAGAAGAAGATGAGGGCCGGCCAAATAGTTCAGCGGACTAAAGCACCTGCTTAGGCAGTTGCAGGCACTGGGGTTCGATCCCCAGCATGCTGTGCCGGCCCTGCCCCCGGGGCGCATTGAGATGGTGAATGAGACTGGGCGTGGTGGCACAGGCCTGTAATCCCAGCATTTGGGAGATTGAAAACAGGAGGATCACTATGAGTCTGATCTACGTAGTGAGACCCTGTAGACTCTGATGACAACAACAACAATCACAAGGGTAAAGGTATGTCGTGAGACAGACCAAGACTCACAAAGTTCAAGTGATCAGTCTTCAGCTGTGTTGTGGCAAAACAACTCAATGAGAAAAATGTCTTTACTGCATTAGATTAAACAGGGAAATCTGATTTTTTAAGCCCTGCCAAGTTTTGCTGCCAGTATTCTGCTTTGGGTATACTGGTCTCTACAATGTCCAGGCAAATCTGATAATGTTCATTGACTTGACTCACTGTTCTGAGAATGCATGGGGCTACCAGCCAACAGTCTTCAGCATCCCAGATGCCAGGCCGCTCCACATCTAGCTCAGCTATTTCCATGTTGAAATGTGCCCCTAACTTTCAGGGGCCTTTCTCTTTGGAAGAGAATTAGGATGATCCGGTGACCCAAGATTTAGCAATGAGAACCACCTCTGGAACTGGATGTATCTCAGACCAGTTTGTCTAGTTGGGGCTCAGGGGGCAAGAGTCCTAGTAACAGTGGGTTTAGCCAGGCTTTGTGGGTTTTCATGTTTGCTCTGATGGTATTGTGTGGCTGTACTGTTTTGATTGAACCAAGATTTGCCAAGACACATAATGAACGAGGCACCATGTGCCTGGAGCAGGTATAATTGAGTATTCATCCCTTCCTTCAACACTTCAGATCCTTAATCTCCAGGTTCTTTAATCCATCCCTTAGGAGTCTGACACTGATGTCACCACTACTTTAATCTCAGCAGCTGTGTGAATGAGCCTTGCAACTCTTCATCATTCTCCTTTAGATTGCTTGGAAACACATGAACAGTATTTAGAAAGATGCTGTTACTGATCTCTTGCTGGTAAGATCTTGGCTTGGAGGATCTTTTAAAGCCAGTTAAACAGTTACAAGGACATCTTTCTATGGAAATTCTAGGATGTGACCAATTTAAAAGAGTTGCTCTGCCATCATAGGTGAGGTATGGAAACAACTGTCCATTAGATAGGGTTCAGCTTTTATTTGTCACCTTTGGGTGATCCATTAACCTTTACCTGCCTCCATTTTCAGGGGCCAATGCTCTAATCTCTGTATTGTCTTGCTTTCATTCTGAGTGAACGTCTCCCATCTATTTCACTATCTCTTCCTACCACCAGATGGTGGAAAGCGAAAAGGAATTCACACACTGGCACGTCAATGTGGTAGCAGGCAGAGTATGGTTGAAAGGTGTGGTGGAGAACGAACCCAGAAGGGCGCTTGTGGCTTGCTCAAAAATTCCCAAGAATTCTCCGTTTTTATTTTAGCATCTACTCAAGGGTTGGCTGGCTGGGTCTGAGGCAATGATGCCTATCAGGGAGGGAAACAGCGTTTGTCTCAGTAGAATCCGCATACCATCAGAGCCCTAGAACATTTCCAAGACAGTGAACACCACCTGTCCTGGCACGCTAAGGCAGGGTAGCCCCCCCATCCTTCTCAGTCTCGGTCCCACCACCTCCTAAGCGCAGAGCCCGCACTTGGCCTGCCTGGGTTCCCACGCGGCCCTCCAGGGGGCCTTTCTCTACCACTCGAAACCGTCCCCTTCTTCCGTGTCCCTCCCGCCCCTAGGGGTCACCTGTCAGAAGTCTTAGCAGGTGTCCTGCCCTTCACCTGCTCGCTATCTCTCTTCCCCTATACCTTCTCCATCTCTCCCCGCCCCCTCCGGGCCCGCCCCCTGCTCCTCTTCCACGTGCCCCTCAACTCCGACGCCCCCTCCCCCACGGACCCCATCTCCTCCGGTCTCGAGGAGTCTCGCGGCACTTCCCGGGGCGTTAGCCCGAGCCGCCGCGGGCAGGGGGCTACTGCTGGAAGCTGGGGCCCTACCTAGTGGGCTGCGAAGAGGGCGCCGGAGCGTCTCCGCCTCGGGACGCCCCCGGAGCCAGGCCTTCTAGGCCCAGCCCCGCCCCGCCCCTCTCCTGCCCCGCCCCCGCCCCCCTGCCTCCGCCCCGGCGGCCGCGCGTTCCCCGCAGGCGGAGCCGCAGGAGCATCACGGTGGCGGCAGCGGCAGCAGCAACGAGGAGGAGGGGACAGCAGGCGGCGGGGCCGCGCTGCTGGGCGCTGGGCTGGGCGGCGCTTTTTTTTTTTTTTTTGCAATTTCCACTCGCGGGGAGCAGGAAACCCGGCGCAGCCGGGCGCAGCGGGCCGCGATGCAGCAGCAGCAGCAGCAGCAGCAACAGCAGCAGCAGCAGCAGCAGGAGTCGCCCCGGGGCAACAGCAGCAGCAACAGCAGAGGCAGCAGCGGGGGGCGCTGAGCCGTCGCTGCCTTCTCTGAGAAAGAAGCTAGTCCAGTCGCCGCCGCTCCCTGAACCCTGCGCCCCGGTCCCGGCGCCCCGACCCCCACGCCCGCCTCTGCCAACTTTCACGCTGCCTCGGCGGCCCGGCCCGGCTTGGAGCCAATGGGTGAGTGGGGGACCGTCGGGGTCCCAGAGCCCATCTCACCCTGGCGATGGTGCGCCCATTCCAGGACCGCGGATCTGGGAAGGGCGACCTGGAGCAGGGCCAGGGCAGGTGACATCTCGGTGGGCGTCCTTGCCTGCTTCGCGCACCCCTGTGCACTCCCACTTGCGCCCATGTCCCCGCCGAGCCCGCGTGAGACGCCAACGGGAACCCGCTAGGGCTTGGGCAGATCTTGGACTGGCCCAGGGCGGCTAGGGCTGAGGGATGTAGGGGGTGTGGTTGGCTTTCGGGTGGGCAGGGAGAGTTTGGTTTTGGTTATTTTCTCGCCTCAGCCCACCCTCTTCTGCAGACGTTAGTACCCGGTCCTGGTGGGCTATGACCCAGCGAAGGGCTTGTGGTGCCCGTCTGATCCTGCTTCGGTAGAACCTGGAATTTCGCCGTTTCCAGGCTGGATTGCCTTGCTGGGGGCTGACAGGGGTGGTGGTGAAGGGGGTGAGAAACGCCCCAGTATCAGGATGGGCCCTGCGCTCCTGACACCCCCCATCCCCCTTCCCGTGTTCCCTGCCTTGACTCCCTCTCTTCTTTGCTTCCTTTAGCCTGGTCAGCTTTTTGCTCTGTGATGCTCAAAGGTCATTTCCCTCAGCCTCCTCTAAGTCTGCAGGGTCAAGGAACTGGAAATGATGATCCCGTCCTTGATTTACGAAGGAGCAAACATATTCCATGTAGGCAGTTAGTATTAGGCTTCCTGGGTCCCCCATGGTATAGATCTGGTAGAGTGGGAACCACCTTGCTACCCAGAGGAGTTGGCACTTTATTGGAAAAAGGACTTGCCTTGGCTACTAAACGTTTGGTCTACACTGGCAATATTCTTCCTGACAGGCAGCCTCTGTTGTACTATTTTTGGGTGTTTCTAGGCCAAGCATGGGAAGCCTGTACATTGTAATAAATCATAATAAAGTGAGACATATTTGTGTTGGGTTAATAGGGCCTGGCTACACCTGTCAGGTGGTCATAAGATGCTCATGAAGGCAGAAGCACTGGAAGGAGAGGTTCCACCCAGTCAGTTGTTCAGAGGCAAAAGTTAAATTCCTGTCTGGACGTTTGCTGAAATGGATTTCCATATGCAAAGTGGTGGTGATCTGATGGCCTCTTAGTTTAAACGTAATTTTTTTTCCACAGAGTTGTCTGCTCCCTGAACTACTCCCAGTCTAAATTAGTTCCTAACACATCATAAAAAAATAAATTAGTTCCTATTACCCTTTCTCATATGGTAATATATATATATATATGTATATGTATATGTATATATATATTTACATGTTAGAGTTTATTATTTACTTCCCTACTGGAAACTCTGTGTGTGACTAGAGAAGCAGCACATTGCACAGTTGTGTTCATAATGTTTTCTTTGGTGCCTGGCATAGAGCAAGCTGTAAATAAATCTGTATTGAATGAAGGAATGGATGGTGAATGAATGGACCATATGAAATCCACCTACTCCATGCAATACACAGAACCTACACTCTTGTTTTTCTTTGAGCTCAGAAAAGATGATTTAGCTCATCAATAGAAGTGTACACTTTAAACCTTATAGGTTACTTTAGTATATGCTTTCTCCTGAAGTAACCAGAGCTGCTGTTTTGATCACCTTTCATTTCAAGTGGATCACTGAGGGGTTCCACTCTAAGGTGTGAAATCCAGTTGTCTGCTCCCTTGTGGTCACCCTGTGCATATTATGGAGCTCTGAGCAGGGGACTGAGTCTCTTTTGAGAAGAAATAGACCTGTTTATCATTCAGATCTGAATTGTTTTAATTCTTTAGAATCCACTAAGAAAATGGGAGAGTGCTTCTACAGTTTATAGTCCTTCAAAATGTCATGTTTTGTACTGTAGCCAGTACCATGGGGAGGGCACAGAAATGGACTTTTGTTTTATTTCTGAACTTAATACTTAGAGTAAAATTAAAATGATTGTCTTTTAATTCATTACAATGTTTATAGAGGGACTGAAGATGCTCATAGTGAACTGTGGGTAAAGATCACCTGCTCTTTCCGAAGCATCCTCAGCAGTAAATTTGTCATGAAGTGTGGTTATTATTATTATTATTATTATTATTATTATTATTATTATTTTTGCAGTACTGGTGATTGAACTCAAGACCTTGTAGTTATTTAACAGTTGGTTTTGTATGTCTTCCTGTGGAGACACACCCCTTCCACTGAGCCTGTCTGGTTGGCAGATTTATCCATTTTACCGATTTGATACACGTGTCCTCTTCCCTGGTCTGATAATGATTTTTTTCTGTTGATTGATAACATAATAAAACTGTATCATACAGTCACTGATCTGAGAAATGTCTGAAAAGCATCAACTCCCTAACCCTGCAATGAAGCTGCTTGTTGTAAAATGGCCTCTTAGAAAAAGCCATCAGAATGTGCCCTCTGAACTTGCTGGGAGATGCCTGCAGTGCCAAACACAGGCAAAGCCTCTTATAATTATAATTGTACAAATATTATGACCCAAATCTGGGAGTGGTGGAGGTTGGCAAACACAGCAAATGACTTCTGTTTGAAGAATTCCAGAGTAACAGCAAAGTTTGGATTTTTTTTTTGTTAGTAGTGTATTGTATCAGTGATGGACTGCCTTGTGCTAAGCTAAAGCTGAAGTGAATGTAATGTGTTGGCCCCTCCAAACAGGACTTGAATTAGAAATGGAGAGAAGACTCCCATCTTTCTTGTGCATGACCTTTACCCTCTTGTATCCATCATGGCATAAGCAAAACCTTGCTGTCACTCCAGTTGCACAGACCTGGTGATTTTTTTTCTCTAATCGCTTGAGTACTTTTTGCATTATTGACATTCCTTCTTCAATGCCTATATGCATAACTGCTTTAAAGTGTGTTGCACACAGTGGGCAGTGTTTGTGCATTTATCTCTCTAGTATTTACTGACCTTTCTCTTTGTACTAGGAACAGATGCATGACACATACAGCCCCACCAGCTTGGCCTTTTCAGTCTTGCAGAAGGCTTGAAGGAAGTGATGTACTGGTTACTTTCCTGTCACTGGGACAAAGTACCTGACACCCACAACTTTTGAAGAGATTTTGGCTAATGGGTTCAGTCTGTGGTTGGCTGGTCTAAAGCAGAAACGGGGTGGGCAGAAGGACCAGGAAGCAGAGGGTGACAGGAGGAGGGACAAGAATACACCTTTCTAGGTCTTGCCCAGTGACCCACCCTCAAGAGGACCTTCTAACAGCGCATTCATCTAGGTGCTGAAGTCATTGTTGGATGAATCTACCGATGCATCTAGCAGCCCCATGATCCAGTCACCTTCTGAACACATTAGACATTTGGGGGACATTTTACAGCTAAGCTGTAACAAATGGTCATGGCAGTGTGTAACTGAAAGCTGTGGCAGGTCTCACAAAAGAAGAGCAGAGAAGGGGAAATCTGATGTGGGCTAGAGGAGCAGTAAGGAGGGTTGAAGGTCGAGTGTGAGTTACCCTGCCTTCCAGCTGCCCTCCTCCTCCGGGGGTGCACCGAGGGAGCACCTGGAGCTCAGCAAGCTGAAGTTTTCTTTTCCTTCCCGGAAGAATGGGTGTCATGGAGACTGAGTGGCAGCTCAGCAAGAGGGTGTGAGAAAGGCTGACTCAGAGGGTTTGCACCTGTGTCAGGTGGCAGGGCTGGCATGTACTTATGAGAACCAGATGTTGCTATGGATTAGACACCACCAGGGGTACTACTGTGATTTTTTAAAAGAACAAATGTTCTCTGGAAATGGGGAACATGGGAGATAGGTTAAAGATGGGGTTGGAAGAGAAACAGCAGTTACTGTGCTTTCTCTTTTTAGTTTTTAAGACAAGGTCTCTGTGTAGTACAGGGTGGCCTTGGACTCACAATGTCATCCAGGCTGACCTGGAACTCGATCAGTCCTCCAAGGGCTGGGATTACTGGAGTGCACCACCGTGCCCGGCTTCAGCAGCAGTTACTTGTGTTAGGTGGGATCGGAGATGACTGCTTTGGGTTTGGCTCATGTTTGTCTGTTTTCCGACATGATTGTGACATGGCTTTGCTTGTGTTTTGTCCCAGCCTAGTCAAAGAGTGGTCTTCTTACTTAATATTGGCATTCTGAGGAATTGTGTTTGGCAGCAAACTTGGACTGGACCATCAGTGCCAGTACGGCAGGACCACTTCCCTGTTTCTCCAGGGTGCTAAGAGATGAGGTAGGACAGCACATAGAAGCTCATAGGTGAGCAGACCGGCTTTTTAGTTATGTTCTGTAGTTATTTCATATCAGCCAGTGTGGACTTTTAGGCAAATGGACCGCTGAAAAAGCTATCCCAAGGGAAAAAATACAGAAAAATATGGAGCGAACTTCTGAGAACTAAGAAGTCAGGCTCTTCATGGGGAAGACGCGACAGAGGAAAATACTGGAATCCTTTTAGTGTTACAAAAGGAGAATCCCTAATGCAGTAGTTTTCAGAGTGTGGTCCCCCTGATACCCCGTTAGAGATACAAAGTCTGTGGCCCCATTGTCTCCCAGCACTGGGGGACAGTGGTCTTTCCCCGAAGTCTCCCAGCGTTGATTAGAACCTCTGGGCCAGGGGCCAGGCAATCTGAATTTTTCATGAGCCCTCTGTTAGGTAAATGGTGACAAGCCAGTAAAGAACATAACCAGCAGGAATTTGGGGTTCTTGGCGGGACCTCCTGAAGTAACCCCAAAGGAAAGTCTGAATCCAGTTTATTGAACTGGGTCTTTTATAGATAGGATAGGGGGATGAGCTAGGTGGGGTGAGGTGGCAGGGTGTGTGTGTGTGTGTTAGGGGGTGGGGGAATGAGATTGGGGAGTGGGAATGGCTGAGTATGTGGCTACAGTTGTAGGTGCTGTGACCTAGCAGAGCAGGTGGCAGTGCTCTGTCCTAGCAGACTCCCCTTTGTTCCCAGGCCAGGGGCTTGGCTGCAGGATGTAGGGAGGGGCTGTGATTGTTCTCAGAGTGGGAACTCAGCCTCAGGGGATGCACACAGGGGTCAGATCCATCACCCTCAGGTGGTTGTGATGTACTCTCAAGTGTAGATCCTCCTTGCCTTGAAGATGAGCCCTTGTGACTCACTGTTCATAAACAAGGTGCTTTTGTAAGTGACTATAACCTTACAAAAGGAGAACATGGGCTTAGTTTAAAAAATGCTTAGGACATTAAGGTAGTACAGTGTTGAGTGTCAGGAGCAAAGGCCAAGCCAGACCCCCAACACCTGGGTATTAGACAGCTCCTGGCAGTCTTACTTACCTAGACTCTTTATCAGAGCATCCTGCAGGTCCTTCTATCATTTTTCTTTCCTCTTTGTCCTCTTCAGAAGAAACTTTAAAATATATCACTAGCATCACCAGGATGCTTGATATCTTATGATTTTCTCTACCTGAAATCTGTATTAGTTTCTTGTTTCGATGATCATGATGATTCTTTTCCTTTACTTAGCAATTTCCAGAAGAATGAGTTGGTGCCCTAGGGTTTAGTTTCTTGTTTGTTTTCTTTTTGGTACCAGGGATTGAACTCAGGACCTTGTGCTTTCCAGGCTGGTGCTTATGTCACTGAACTATCTCCCTGGCCCCAGGGATGAGTTCCTGATTGCTGCTTCTACACACTATTCCAAACTTAGTTGCTTGAGACATCCTAAGTTTATAATCTGTCCCCAGGCTAAAAGCAAAATGGCAGCTGGGCTGCATTCCTTCAGGAGACTCAGGATTCCTTCCCTTGCTTTTTCCATCTTTCCCAGTTAGGTTGCGTTCCTTGGCTCCTGGCCTCTTCCTCCATTTTTTAAACTCAGCAATGGATGGTCAGATATCTCTCACATCATGTTCCTCTTACACTGACTCTTCTGCCCCTCTTCGTGTGTTAAAACTCTTGTGCTGACACTGGGCCTTCCTGGACCGTCCCGGATAATCTCAGACTCTCAAACAATTAGGAGCCTTGGCAGCCAGCCTTCACGTCTCTCTGCCATGTAACCTAACAGATTCCCAAGTTCCGGGCATAGGATGTGAGCCTTTGGGATGTAAGAAGGCAACACTATTCTGCCTGTCACTTTGCCCTTTAGCACACCTGGATTTTCCGGTTGTTGTTTTTTCCTGGAAAATTGATCATTCATAGTCAACTGCCTTCTTCTTTCTTAAGAAGATTCCACCTTTAGTTTTGAATTTAGATTTTTAAAAACTTATTAATAAAGCCACCAGCTGGGTGTGGTGGTAACTGGTTATAATTTCACTACTTTGGGAAGCTAAGGCAGGAAAGATAGCAAATTGAAGCCCAGCCTGAGCAATTTAGTGAGTCTCACAAAACAAAAGCCAAAACAAATATAACAGAAAAATAAAATGGACTAGGGATGTAGCTCAGTGTGAAGGCTCTGGGTTCAATCTCCAGTACTAGACCCCCCCCCACCTACTGCAATGTGAATGTGTCTCCCAAAAGTTCCTATGGAGGAAATTTAACCCCCAGAGTCGTATATTAATGGATTCAGAGAGGAGGCTTTGGGTGGTTAGAAGGATTCCATAAATCCATGAGGGTGGCACCTCCACGATGGCTTTAGTGGCACTATAAGTGCCCCAAGTGATACTTTCTCTGTCACACCACATGGTGCCCTCTGCCATGCTGGCACTATGCTCTTGGATTGCTCAGCCTCTAGAAGTATGAGCCAAATAAGCTCCTATTCTTTATAAATTACCTTCTATTTAGCAGTTTGTAACAGCAACAGCAAACAGACTAATATAGCACCTTAAAGTTACACCTTGCATTTTTTATCTTTTTCCTCTCTTTTCAATGCTCTGGTTCTTGAGACAGCCCCTCCTCCCTTCCCTGTGTTCCCAATGGAATCTGCACTGCACTTACCAGGACCACTGTCCTCTGGCAGTGGCTTAATTGTGACGAGGTAACGGAAGAACAGTGGATCTCCTAATCACAGAGCACATGATCTCAGATAATCCTCAGCAACTTCAGCTTAACTTCTGAGACTGTGAAGACTGGAACTCTTTCCTTGGCTTCTGAGACATCCTATTTACTCCCAGTTTCCTCTGTTGTTCTCTCTCTCTCTCTCTCT
>NW_004524586.1:29029119-29046933 GCF_000260255.1 Octodon degus
TCTCTCTCTCTCTCTCTCTCTCTCTCTCTCTCTCTCTCTCTCTCTCTCTCTCTCTCTCTCTCTCCATTGCTGGTTCTTCTGTCCTGTCCACCTCTGGCGCACTGTTAGTCCCAGTCCTCTTCATGTGTAAAATGTGCCCTTGAGGGAGCTCAAGCACATTGTCTATTCAAGGGTTCTCTGTTGCTGGTGCCTGAATCCCCCTCCCAAGTCTTAGTCTCTGTCTCTAGCTTAGGATCTACTCAGCTGTAATCACACAAAGGAGGGAACTTGATCTGTTTGGCTGTTTTGTTCCTTGCATGGCCCATGGTATGCCTCAAATTAAAATTGGTTGAGCTGCTTATTTTTCATAACCTCCTAGTTCATTTAACTCATATGTCTAAAACATCTCAAACTGAGCACTTAGCAAACTGAGCCCAACATTTCTCCTTCGTAATTTTTACCTTCCATCTCCTTGTGGATATTGCCATCTTTCCTGTCACTTCCATAACAGTTCCAATGTTTGCCTTGCTCTTTGTTCCTGCCCCTCTGCCTTCTGTCAGCCTCTTCTAATCTACAGTCAAGCTCCTAGTGTTCCTGAAATGGACCCCATGTGCCTACCCTTCTGCAAATGCATTAGAGCTTGAATATCTTAGTAAAAACTTCCTGACGCTTGGTAGCCACTCTGTGGATTCTTCCCACTCCATGCTTTTTGGGACCTCTGAGCCTTCAGTCATGTAGTAATTCCTTGCACAAGGAATGGATATGAATTTTCTCTGCATTGCAGTTTTTCTGTATTCGTTTCAATAACAAATTAGAACAAAACTGTTGACTGGAAGCCATGCAAATATGGTGTAATTTTACAGTTCCAGAAATCGTAAGTCCAAAATGGGCTTCAGTGAGTCAGTATCAGTGTGGGCAGGGCTGCATTCTTCTGAAGGATTCCGTTTCCTTGCCTTGTCCATCTTCTGAGAGTGGCCTGTGTTTTCTTGGCTTGTGATGGTGCTACTCAGCTTTTGCCTCTGTCCTTATGTCTCCATCTAACTGGGACCCTCCTGCTTCCCTTTTGTATGGATTGTTGTTATATTGTTCTCACTTGGATAAACCAGAATATTATCCTCTTCTCAAGGCTCTTAACTTAGTCACATCCTGAGAGTGCCTTTTGTCAGGCATGAGAACACACAGGTTCTGGGAGTTAGGATATGGACATTTTGAGGGAACTTCACCCCTTGTTCATTTTGTGAAGTCTGCTGTAAAAGTTGCAGTACTCATGTCATCTTGCATAAGGTCTGTTCATCTCCAAATGAGTCTCCCCAATTCCAGTCCTCTGGCTCACTGCCTAGTGTACAGCAAGTGCCATATGTTATAAATGAATAACCCTTTTTACCCAAGTACAGTTACTATGTGCAATTCCTGAGACTATGGGCAGCCAGCAGTGTGTGTGAAACTGTAAAATCCCTTGGGTAAAACAAGTTGACCAGGCCTGTTTGCTGACAATTGGTGGTCTGTGCTGCCATGGATGGGAAGGATAACACCTTGTGTGTCACACAGCTTCAACTAAGAACTGCAAATTTCAAGATGGGAAATTCTCTCTGGCTGTGGTTCTTAACTGAGGATGATCCCCACTCCTGGGAAAATATTTGGGAATGTCTGAGGATACTTTTGGTTGCAACAGCTGAGGTGGGCATTGGTCTACTGGTGTGTGTTAAGCAGGGGCTAAGGATACCACTAAACATCTTACAGTGCACAGGATCACCCCAACAAAGAATTTTCTGGCCTCAGTGTCAGCCATGCTGAGATAGAGGAAGCCTGCTCTGAGGCACCTCAGAGGCTTATTAACACAGATACTTGGAGCCCAGATTCATTTGTTAGACTGCATTCTGGAACACAGTTTTCTTCTGTAGCCACAGTCTTCATTTTTTGAATGACCTTAGAAGTCACTAGACAGCAGAACTCTTTGGATGCACTTTCACCATGTTCTTTCATTCTTAGCTGTTGCCTTCTCTTCTGTCAGTTATCCTGTAGGGAGGTGAGGGCTTTGGGCCCACAGTGTTGCAAAACTTGCTTCTCACAGTGTTTGGCTTCCAGAATGGTTTACTTTCCTGGTGGTATGTGTGTCTGTCAGGTGACAGGTGATGGGTCTCTCTGTCTCTCACCAGTCCCTAGAAATGAAGTCCTAGAAGGGGCCTTTGCAGTCGTGGCTCAGCCCATCACATCATAGATTGAGGCCCAGCGAGGCCTAGCAATGTGCTTCCCTAGCAGTGGAGTCTGACTGCTTTCCATAGGGAGGGACCAGCTCTGCCCAACTGCTGTGGGTGCTCTTGCTCCAGCCTCTTACTTTAGTATGTTTTTAAAGGCAGCTTTATTGAGATAAAATTTACATATACATTACTCATTTAAAGTGTGAACACTTAAGTGGTGTTTGATATATCATTAATTTTTAAAACTATGGTAAGCTACAGATGCACCAGATCTTGCCACTTAGCCATTTTAAAGTGTACAATTCGGGGATGGTAAGTATATTCACAGCATTCTACAGCTATTGCCACTATTAAGTTTTAAAACATTTTTTTTATCATCCCTCTCTCTAAATTTCTAAGGTGAAGATCAGAGTCTTGTTCCCTGAGGCTCCTGGACCAGCTGAATTGGGGAAAACTGATCCCAGTTGTGATGCCAAAGGAATATAGGAAGGGCTGGGGAGATAGCTCAGTAGAATAAACACTTGCCAAGAAAGCATAAGGGTCTGAGTTCAATCCTCGGTACCACCAAAAGACAAAACAAAACAAAACAAAACAAAAACCCAAAAAACAAAGGAATACAGGAAGAAAGAAAGTTTGGGTTCGTTTCCAAAATGGTCTTGGCCTGTGCTTCCTCTGGGAAGCCCTTCAATTTGTGCTTGTTCTTCAGACACCTCCCCGCGTTACATACCACTCATCCTGGGGGGAGGCCGTATTTTGGATTTACTTTACCATCCTGAAGCATTTGTACATTAGTTGCTTGGGTAATTTCTTTCTTTTTTTCATTTTTTGGTGGTCCCAGGGATTGAACTCAGGACCTTGCGCTTGCCAGGCAAGCACTTATTGCACTGAGCTATCTTCCTGGCCCCTGCTTGGGTAATTTCTTTGGAAATAACTGCGATTCATTACAAATGTTTGAGTCATGGGAGAAAACACTGCAGTGCCAGTGTTTTCTGATCCCTCAAATTCACACACATATTGATGGTGGTCCACATTTGTTCCTTAAATTCCTCCAGGTGGCAAAGGTTTATTGGTTGGTTATGAGCACTTTGGTTTTTTTTTTTTCTTTTTTCAATTTTTTATTAGGTAGTACAGATTACAGACAGTAACGATTATGTTCCGTGTGGGGATTTGGTACATATACATGACATACCTGAATTTTTTTTTCATTTCCTTCCCTTTCCTTCATTTCTCTGTTCCCTTCCCTTTTCCAAAAGATCTCTCGCCCTACTTCCTGTTATTTGTCTTATTTATATTTGGGGTTTTCAGCTGGGTCAGAGACAGTTCCGTAGCTTTCATTAGGGGCACTCAAAGCAAATTATGGCTGGTAGATCTTACCTTAGTGGTAAACTGTGTTTATATTTAGCCTCAGAAAAAACACTAATAATAAAAATCTGGGTGTGGTGGCACACACCTGTAATCCTAGCACTTGGGAGGCTGAGACAGGAGGATGATTGAGAGTTTGAGACCAGCCTGAGCTACAAAGTGAGCTGAAGGCCAGCCTGAACTGCATAGCAAGACCCTGTCTCAAAAAAAGACATAAACAATCCTGTGATACTTGTTCTAACTGCAAGAATATCACAGAAAAGGCCTTTGCTTATTTCCTTCTGGTGGCCAGATAAGTGATGGATCACTGTGAGAGACTGGATTCTCCCCAGGTGTGGGGGACAGAGTGGCAATTCCTACTGGTGTTTCTTCCTCTCTTGGATTAAGTAGTATAAATATTTCAGTGTGCATTAATTACTTATTTTACATAACAAATTTAGGTCCTTAAGCATGTTAGTGCAGTAAATTCCTCTCTGTGAACTTCAACTTCTTAGCAGTAGGTGTGCAAACACCAACCTTTGGCTGTGTTTTTCTGGACTGTTCTAGACTAGGAAGACTTGGGACTATGTTCTAGGGCTGATCTTCTGGGACTGTACCAATTTTATCTATCACTTGCCACCTCTCTATTTGAAAAATCTAATTATCTTAGTGTTCTGTCTAATTATTCCAACTAGTTTTTATTTTCATGCCTGGAGGGGCTTGAACCTTGTTTAGAATCAGGACTGGAAAGACCTGACTTGCTTTGTTCTTCCTTCTCCTTGGCCAGCTTCTACATGGGTCTCCATTTCCTTACCAGACTATTCTGGAAGCTGCCTCCTGCTTGAGCATTTTGTGGGTTGGTTTCTGCATCAGTGATGACAAACCTTGTAGAGCTTTCAATGATACCAAACATCAGCTGTGGCCTGCGTGCCATAACTATGCCACCGCTGTTCTAGATGTAATTCATTTGACCTAAAAGGATGCATAGATGGGCTTGACCTTTCCTATTTTGATCATCAAAACAAACCGAATGACAACACCAAAGAATCTCCTTAAACTTGAACAAAAGGCGATCATTTTTAACTGTGTAATCAGCCCCCTTTGTGCTCAGTAATTTTTTTTAAAGTAGACTCACTATTTTGCCAAGGCTGGTCTTGAACCCCTTGGTTCAAGTCAGATGATCCTCCCACCTCAGACAGCTGGGACTATAGGTGTTCAGCTTTAGTAAATTATTAGGTGCAGAACAGAGGTGTTAAAAGTGCTCTCAGTGAGTCCATCTGGGATACCTAAGGGATGTTGGGCAAAGTGTTTGTTCATGGATGTGATTTTGAGGTTAACTGCTGCCTTTGACCATCAGAAAACAAATGATAGTACTTGTAATTTGTTTTTGGTGGGTGTACTTGCTGGGAGTGGGGTGGGTGGAATTGTTACCAACTGAAGAAAGAATTTGGAAGGGGGAAACAGTTCACACTATGCTCATCTGTTTGTTGGGCATAATGACTGCACACTGATTGCCTGAGAAATTTTAAAATTATGTTCTAAAGTCAGTTTTGGGAAGAAATTGTATATCCATGTAATTCAAAATTCAAAAGACAAGAAGCTGTTTACATGAAAAGATCCTGCCTATCCTTGTCCTTTGTCTATTTGGTGATCCTTCCCATAGGCTGTGTATAGTTTTTCATTTTTTTTCTTCAGATTTCATACATGTCTTAGTTTCCTTTGTACTGGGACACATTACCTGACCCCTGCAACTTAAAGGAGGAGAGATTTACAGTGGCTCATGTTCTCAGCCCACCATCAGCTGGGTTCAAGGCAGGAAGACATGGTGGTGGGGCTGGTGGGAAAGGGCTGTTACAGAGGTCTCTCATGTAACCCTCCAGAGAGAGAAGGGAGGAGTGGGAGAGGGAGACACACCCGGCCAGGTCACACGTACCAGGGACCCCCCTCCTCTGCCCAGGCCCCCACCTCCCAGCAGCACACTCAGCCACTGCATTCACTAGTAGATGAATCCACCAATGAGTATAGCACCCCATACTTCAACCACCTCTAAAAGTTCCACCTCTGAGCATATAAAAGTTTTGGGGGGCATATTTGATCTGAAACACAATACATATCCCAGCAGATAGGGATTTCATTATTTTTCCTCTGTTTTTTTACCTCATGATTAGTTGATGAATGAGCTTCTGGTTGGTTGGTGATATTCTTCCCTGATAATGTGCTTTGGAATGCTAGGCCTGTGTCTTACCCATTTGAAATTGTGTGTGTGGTGGTGCTTGGTTGGTATTGAGCCCAGGACCTCACCAAGGGTGCCCTATACTACTGAGTGATACTCCCAGCCTCCCTTTTCAATTCTGATGGAAAAGTTCTCTAACACACTGCTGTATACTCTAAAGTTTCTTTTTTTAAATTTGAAATGGAGAGCAGAGGAGATAGCTCAGTAGAATAAGCGCTTGCCTGGCAAGTGCAAGGTCCTGAGTTCAATCCTTGGTACCACAAAAAAAAAAAAAAAAAAAAAAAATTGAAATGGGGTCCAGGGTCTTACTAAGTTGCTAAGCTTCCCAGGCTGGGTTTGAACTGGCCATGTCCCTGCCTCAGTCTGTCCAAATCACCGGGATTATAGGCATGTGGGCTCTTCACTGACAAAGAATTTGTCTGGATCTTAGCTGATCTAGGCCTCTGGGTTCTCTGTTTTTTCCTTTTTAAAATTTTGAGACAGTGCCTTTCTTTTCTCGTTGCTGAGACAAAATACCTAACACCCCAAGTTAAAAGAGGAAAGGTTTATTTAGCTCACAGTTTGTAGAGGTTTCAGTCTATAGTCAGCTGGCTCCAAGGCAGGGTGGCCTGACAGAGGGGCGTCGAGAGAAAAAATAGTCCACAGCAAGCAGGCCGTAAATAGCAAAGCAACAAGCACCAGCAGCCGGCCTCTCCCTTTTATTCTCCTTGTCTTTTGGGTGGTACCACCCACACCTAGGGCAGGCCTTCCCAGAACTACACTAAACCAATCAGTGGATTAATTTAGTAATCCCAGCCTCATACTCTTAGTCCCAGCATTACATACCCTAGATCAGTGATGGCAAACGAATGGCATATATGCTGCAGCTGGCTGTTACCATTGAAAGCTCTAAAAGGTTTGGCATCACTGTCCTAGATCCAGCCACCTCTGAAAAGCCCCATCTATGACTGGATGAGGCTTTGGCAGGACATCTAGACAAAAGCCAGTGTTTCTTTATGTAGTCCATGGTGGTTTCAAACTCACCATGTAGCCCAGGTTGGCCTCAACCTTGTGATCCTCCTGCTTCAGCCTCCTGAATGTTAGAATTCTAGGTCTGTGCCACCATGCCTACCTTAGCTTAGGTTCTTTTTTTTTTTTGATGGTCAAGATTGTTTATTAACTTTTTTTTCTCAAAGTTTTATTGATAAACAGATAGCAATGAGACAGTTTCAAATCAAATCGGAATAGCTTAGGTTCTTAACTGAGTTAGAAACTGTCTTCCCACTTTCATGTATGTGTGGAAAGGACTTTTCTTCAAGTGATGGAAGTCAAGCAGTGTACTAACCTGAAAAAGTCCAGGTGACAGAGGTCTCTCATGTAACCCTCCATGTCCACTGAAGGAGTAGGCTCCCAAGGAGAGCTTAGAACAAGAAATAGGGATTAACCTAGCTTGCCCTCTGGCCATCTGTCCTCTTTGCAACTTGTTCACAGGGCAACGAACAGTTGTAGTCACTTGAGTTGGCCCTGGTTCCAAATCCCTGTTAGAGATCTCTGAGCCCATTGGAGTAAGTATCCACCACCCCCATATGCAAGTGGCTGTCCTGTGTCCACACGGGGAAGGGGATGGAAGCTCTCATGTCAGTGTTGAGGCCTGCCCAGTAGCATGCATGTGTTTGTATCTGGGTACATTATGACCCCAAAGAGGTGCTGACCTCCGGAGCAGTGCCTGGTGAGATTGGCATGCTTGTAGGGCCACTCTTGGGACAGGAGGCCAGACTGGGGGCCACTCTTGTTAGTAAGGATGGTTATAAGCCACAGCCAGAATACCAGGTGGGCCTGCACCCACTGTCCTGACAGAGGGCTGATTGATGTGGGGTGGTGTGGCCTCTCCTGGGCTGTAACTATTGAGGTGTTCACTTCACCATCAGGATCCCTTCATGGGGCTGTGGGGAGGAGCACCCATGCTTTTCAATATGGGGTCATTTTTTTTTTTTACACCAGAGGCCCTGCATTGTGTAAGTAAGCTAGCTTGGTCTCTCCTTTTCAGTCCTGGGCACTTAGAAAGCATGAATCTCAGCTGCCTGTTGGATCCCAACACACTGCCGGCCCCGCCCATGGGGCACGCTGGGATGGTGATTGAGACTAGGCATGGTGGTGCACCTGTAATCCCAGCACTTGGGACCCTGAAAACAGGAGGATCACTACGAGTCTGATCTATGTAGTAAGACCCTGTAGACCCTGTACTAAATATGGAAAAAAAAAGCATGGATGTGCCTTTAGGGGCACTTGGGTAGATTAATGATAGCACTCCATGGGGGAAGGGTACAGTTGTGACACTGTCTGGTTGTTTTAGGGAACCTGTGGGTTGTTAAATGGAGGAAGAGATGAAGACATTGTGAAAAACAGCCACAGCCTGGCAGGTTAACCCCTGAGGCGCAGAGGTGCTCAGGGAAAGGGGCCTGGGGCTCCCATTCTTCTATCTCTCTCTTCTCTCCCACCTTCTCTCTTTTTCTCTCTCCCCATGGCCTTTTCAGCCCTCCACTCTCTCTGCCCTCATGATCTCTCCACCATCTTCCTCTCTCCACCCTTTTCCTCTGTCCTCTTCCTGCTGCTCCCCATTCCCAGTCCCCTCAGCTTCTCAGATCCCCTCTCCATCCTGTCTCCCTCTCCCATCAGCCACCTTCACCTGCCCCCTCCCTCCACCCTCTTAGAGCTCTCCCTCCCCACCACATTTTCTCTCTTCCCCTTCCTGTCAGCCCTTCTCTTTTTGTGTCCCTCTCCCGCCCCCTTTCATTATTTTCTAACTTCCCCTTTCTCCCTCACCCTTTTTGTGCTTTGCTCTTCCTCTTGCACCCCACCTCTTTTTATCCCCCACATGCCTCTTCCATATCCCTCCCCTCCATAGTTCCACTCCTCTTCTTCCAAAGCACCTCTCCTTCCTTTCCCCTTCCTCCCTGTCCTTCTCTGCCATACCATCTCCATCCCCCCCAGCCTTCCTCTCCCTTTTTCTCCTTTCATCCTCTTGCATCCTCCAATCTTCTTTTTTTGTGTCTCTTTCTTCCTCTACTGTAGCTCTCTCCTTTAAATACCCTTTTCTCCCCAAACCCCTCTGTTCCTCAGTGTCTTATGAATTCTACAACCCCCTTCTTTCTCATACCCTTACCTTTCTTCCTTTAAACCCTCACCCACGGAGTATTGCCCTGTGACTCAGATTCTCAGCTGCCACTACCACCTATTTTTTCTCAGTAAAGAGTTCTTTCTAGAGCCCATGAAAATAGCACTTGCTCTGTACAGTCCAGGATGAAGAGGGCCATGAGAGGGAAGAATGAAGGAATGCATAGTCCCCCTGGGGAAGAGGAAGCTTTTGGGGAATAAGCACCCCGTGTCTTCACAGGCTGGGCTTCTGTAATCAAGAAGCAGGAAGAGGGGCCGGGGAGATGGCTCAGTAGGATAAGCGCTTGACTGGCAAACGCAAGGATCTGAGTTCAATACCCGGTTCCAAAAAAAAAAAAAAAAAAAAAAAAAAAGCAGGAAGAACCTGGAAGGGGGTCTGGGAGGAGGTGACTGCCAGTCTCCAGCTAGCTGTGACCCTGGGGAGCTGCTGTTAGGCAGCAAGAGCCATCTCAGTGCTCTGTGGAGGACTTTGTGCTAGACTGGGGAGATGGATAGATACTAGGACAGTTTCCTATTGTAGTTCCAATATTCTGTAACTTTAAAAGAAATGCGTCATTACAAATATATAGTAGCCATATTACAGATTTTAGAAGTATGAAGTAAGAGAATCTAAATGGACCACCCCAGCACAACTCTTACTATAGTAAGTTAGTGCATTTCTTTTTAGACCTTTTATTATATACTTAGGGATATATGTGTGTGCATTTTATACATATGATATATATGTTGATGATTAACCCTGGTCTAAAGTTCAGGTATAAGATTCGGGGATACAAAGAGAAAGGTGAAACTCATGGGTCAGGTGTCTTCTCTGTGTTTTTCACTTCCCTCCCTTCTTTTATTTCCATCATATGACTAGAACTTGAGGAAAGTTCATTTTCCAGAATGATAGGGAAAGCTGTATTCTGAAGTGACTTCATACTTGACCAAGTCATGTGTTCAAGTCCCCTGTAGACAAGGGAAAAGTCATGGCTCTAACAATCCCCTTGTGGTTTCTACTTTAGCTTCATATCATCATCATAATCCCCTAATTTTTTTTGCTTAAGCTTCAAAGGGCACCAAATATATGTGGCAAAAAATCCCCAGGAACCAGGCTAGAATAAGCATCCCAAAGCCTTGCTATTTTCATTGTAGAAGTTTTGTTAGCGGCCAGCATCATGTAAAGTAGCTTTTCGTAGCCACTGAGTGTATGCCAAGTGTCAGCTCATGGATCTGGTGGGGAAAAAAAAAAAAAAACCATTAGTTGGCTATGATGGCCTCTCCGGAGTAAGTTTGTATGAAAGCTCCAAAATAATAGATGTCAGAAAGGATTGACAGCTGACAAGACATTTGTCCTTGTGTTATATTTTCAGATTGTAAATGTAGCTTTACATAGATTTGTAGAGCAAACAAAATGGTTGCTCCAGGGCGAGGGAGATAGCTCGGCAGTCTAAGCACCTGCCTGACAAGTGCAAGGACCCGGGTTCGATTCCCGGTACCACATGCTGTGTTGGTCTCACACTGAGCTGGCCACCGAAACCAGGTGTGGTGGCAAATGCCTGTAATCCCTGAGCTGGTGAGGCTTAGACAGGAGGATCACTACAAGTCCGAGCTGCTTAGTGAGACCCTGTACCAAATAAATACATAAATAAATAAAAAATATTAAAAAGATAGTTGATCCAATGCTTTGTACATTGGAATTCAATTAAATTCTGCAAGTGTTTTCGAGTGCCTGTTAAGTGTAAGATCTGATAACTAGAGGAACTTAAAGATATCTACAGTATCACTGACTGATAAATTTTACTTAACTTTCATTTCCTGAACAGGAGGAGATTGTGGTGTGGTCATTTCAGGAACCACACAACGAAACAAGCAGCTGAACCAAAAAGATCTTTGAACAAGTTCTGTTTATCCGTCAAGAAGGTGCAGATTTCAGGAAAACGCATCAAGTTAGAAGACAGCTTTATGAGCAGTAGCAATGTCTTGTCAGTCTCTGGAACTTCCTCCTCACTGGTGGCTTAAGGAAAAACAAAATAGGTTTTCTCAAATGAATAATGCCAAGATTCCCCTCAAGAGAAAATTTCCCAAGAATCTTTGTTTTGCCCTATTCTTTTTTCTTTTTTGGTACCAGGGCTCAAACTCAGGATCTTGCACTTGCTAGGCAAGCACATATGCCACTGAGCTATCTCACTGGCCCTGCCCTATTGTTTTAGATGTTTATTAACTTCATAAAATTTATTTTTATTGTGGATATCCTCTAAATCATTTTTTTCTAAATGTATTTGGTACTGGGTCTCACTACGCAGCTTGGGCTCATAGTGATCCCTCTGTTTTCAGCCTCCCCAGTGCTGGGATTACAGGTATGTGCCACCACGCTAGGTCTTCATGGCCAGTTCAGTGCACCTGAGGGCGGGGCCAGAGTGGCATGCTGTACCTGGGATCAAACCCACGTCCTTGTGCTTACCTAATCAGGCACTTAGTCAGCTGAGCTATCTCACCAGCCCTCTTCAAATTATTTTGAAGTGTACAGTTCAGTGGCATTAAGTATGTTCATGTTGTTGAGCTACTATCATTACGATTCATCTTCAGAAATTTTTTGTCTTTCTCAACGGAAGCTCTTTCCCAGTTTCTAGCAGCTATGGCTCTACTTTTGGTCTCTGAATTTGATTAAGTACCTCATATAGGTAGAATCATACAGCATATATCTTTTTGTGAATAGCTTATTATACTAAGCCTAATGTCTTCAAGATTCATCCATACAGTAGTGTGCATCAGAATTTCCTTTCTTTTTAATTGACTTAAACTATAATGCTATGGGAAAATAAGGCATTTACCATAGACATAGCTACGTTTGCTTTTAGCTCATTTACAAGTGTAACCCTGAGATGAATTCACAAGTTAAGTGTAAATTAATCCACTGAAATTCTAATCAGTGCTGATGGAGACATGATGTCGTGCTCCTGAATGAAGTTGTGCTTGGAGCTGTGACAGAGCACACACCGTTTGCTTTGGTGTAGTCTTTTGTGTACATTTGGTTCTCCCATTTCTTTTCTCTGTTCAAACCACTGGGAGAATCCTTCATCCAGTTCTCTCAGAGGCTTTTCATGTGGTGCTAGACATTACAAACAGTTCTGAAAGCTGTAAGATATCTGATACTGTGTGTATAGCATCAAGGATTATCATGAAATGTCTAATTGTGAATCCAATCCTTGATGTAAGAACCAAAACTGTTAGCACCATCCTCTCACCCTGCCCTGAAGGAAACAGCTCCCATAAATCTTAAAAATCACCCGCCCTCCTTTTGTGGTACTGGCAACGAAACCTAGGATCTCAAGAATGTCAGACAAGTACTCTCCCATTGACCTACATTCCCAGTCTTCTTTATTTTTTTGTTTTATGACAGGATTTGGCTAAATGTTCCAGGCTGGTATCAAACTTGTTATCCTTGTACCTCAGCTTCCTGAGTAGCTGGGGTTATAAGCTTGTGCCACCACACCCAGCTTTGTCTTCTTTTCTTGAGAACCAGTTTTATCGTTTCCATATGAATCTTTTAAAAACATATTGTCTTGGTCTGCTTGGTTTTACTTTTATAAAACTGGAGCATATTGTGGTAGTGCGTGCCTATAGTCTCAGTACTTAGGAAGGCTCTGGAAGGAGATCTCAAGTTTGAGTCTAGCCTAGGCAACCTAGTAACTTAGTGACCCTGTCTCAAAATAAAAAGTAAAAAAAGTTCTAGGGATGTAACTCAGTGTGAAGGCCCTGGGTTTAATCTTCAGTAACAAAACAAAACAAAAACTCAATAACAATACATGCCAACAAACAGATTGAAACTGCACAGATGTGCCTTGCTTTATTGTCTCAATTTTTGAGTTTTATTTTTCCTGTATGATATCCCCTTAAATGAATACTATATGTGACTAAATATTTATCTTTTCTCTCACTGATGGACTTTTGCATTGCCTCCAGTTTTTTCTTATAAGAACAGACTTCCTATTACCATTTTGGAAAATGCCTCTCATATATGCATGAACTGTATTTTTTAAAGGTGGAAAACAAGGAGTGGTTTTTCTAGGCTTCAAGTTGGTGGATTTTCAAAGTGGTTGTAATCAGCATATGTTCTCAAAAGATAAATGAAGGAATTAATGAGTGAAGCAGATAACATATTCATGGAAGCAGAGAGTATATGAATATTCAGCTTTAGAAAAGAATGCTTAATTAATTTTGTAAGTGTGTGTTTCCAGAGTATAAACATTTCTCTTTCTCTCATTACCAAAAATACATGGCATCCCAGATATAGGCTAAACTACTGTTACAGAGATTCCAATATAGCATAGCTGCCTGCTTCCTTCTTGTGCTATGGCCTGCTCATCACATGACTTCTCAGGGTGGCCAAATTGCTTTGCTGTGTAAGATTGTTGGGAACCTGGGTCCTTTATTATTGGCCTGAAGGTGTCTTCCTACCGAGAGGCCCACCTTCCAGTCCGCAGCTGCTTCCCTTTGTTAAGGAACCTGCTCACCATCCATTCCAGCTACACCCAATGGCAGAAAGACCACATGGTAAAATTACAAGCTATAGTCTCACACCTGGCTGCAGGGGAGCCTGAGGAAATGGTATCTCCACTGGGCAATCATGTGCCCAAAAGCACTCAGAGTGAGGGAGTATTCACTTTCAATTGTTGCTGTAATACATTATCACAAACTCATTGGCTTAAAACAACACAAATTTATCTTAAAGTTCTGGAGGTCAGAAGTTCCAGGTGGGTTAGTAGTGCTGAGTCCTTTCCAGAGACTTGGGGACAATCCTGTTGATTACCTTTTCTAACTTCTAACTTCTAGAGGCCACCTGAATTCCTTGGTTCATGGCCTTTTTCATATCACTGTGACTTCTGTTTCCTTTATCACATCTCTTTTTTTGGCTATCCTTGCTCTCTCTTCTGTCTTGTAAAGACCCCTGTGATCTCATTGGGTCCACCCAGTGAATTCAGACTATGCTTCTCATGCTAAGTTCTTTAACTTGCAGAGTCCTTTTTGCCATGGTAAATAACATATTCACTGGTTCTGGGAATGAGGAGGTGAACATACAGAGGCCGGTGTCATGCTATCTACCCTATAGGGATAGAGGGTTATATTTCTAAAAAGAGGAAGGGGCAAGTGGTATTGGAGACATTTACCAGTCTCTGCTATGTCATAGGATCACATTTTTGTGATTTTATGGCTGTGGGTATTTGTTAAAATAGTCAGAGCTGGCAAACTTGCCAAAGACAGGGCTTTGTTTTCTAATACTTTGTGATTCTCGGATTTAAATGTCTAAATAATCCTAAAAGTAAACTACATATTTGAGGTCTACATCCTTTCTCACTAGTGACAGTTCCATCTATGGGTGTCCTTTTGTGAAGGGCATTTCCAACTGCTGTTCCACTCCTAGTTTCCTCAGAAAAACTAACAACCGGCACTGCTATGATTAAACGACGTGGTGTGTATTAAAATCCTGGTATCTGGTAGGGGCTTAAATGTGTTACAAATAAACCAAAACAATAAAAACACCCACTTGCATACCCAGGCCAGGGCCCTCCGGTGTGCAAAAAGCCCTTTTCAGACATTTTGTGTGTATAGTGGAAGTGGCTAGTCTAGTACAATGCTGCCTTTTTAATACCTTTAGACCTTTCAGCTGTCATACTCGTGGAGGGAGAGGAAGAGAGTGACAGTGCGAGCCCATATTTTGCCATGTGCTTGGACTAAATGTTTGTGTGATCCCCAGACTCATTCATGTATTGAGATTCTAATCCACAATGTGGCATTATTGAGAGGTGGAGTCTTTGACCATTACTTGCCGGTTCATACTTGTTGAGGCAACTTGATTTAGAAATCTTTTTTTTTCTTCTGCCTTTATTTGCCTCTTTCTGTTAATAGGGAGCTAAATCAGTAATTTATCAAATTCATGTGCACCGTTCTTTTATCTGTAAGGTAGGATAGACTCACTGTGACAATGACTTAGGAGTCTCTAGTAGCTGGCAGTAGTCATTTGGCTCTGGCAGCACCATCCTTGACACCTTCCCATGGCCTCCCAGGGCTCCTTGAGTGTTTGCTTAGTCCTTGCCCTCCATTCTGTCCTAGGCCTTGTCTTGAAAAGTCTTGGCTCCCAGCCTGGAGCTGACAAATTATTGCTGTTCAGAAGTGGAAAAGACTAGCATGCTTAACACATCATGCAAGCTGCAGTTGAAGTTCTGCTTTCCTAAGGTTGAATAGTTATGCACAGGGGATGAGTTATTTATTGTGAGGGGGATAATGGGATAGGATATTTGCCTTTGCTTTATTGGACTGCTGGAAAATGGAAGATTATTGGATTTGTCATAGCCAGACACCATTCCCATCCCCCACACCCCTAACTCATGTGCTTCCAGAAGCACAGAAGGGTCACCACTCGAGAAGGTATGTGTTAGTTTTAGCAGCCTCACCATGGACTGCAAGGACCCTCAGAGTCACGCTTTCTGAACACTAGTTTTTCTAGTGTTGAAGCAGAGACTGGCATTTTCCTTCATGTGGCTATACCTCTGCCTGGCACAGTGTCCCACGTAGAATGGGCAGCAAAAGAAAAATATTTGTTGATTGAGTGAAAACAACGTATGAATCTAAAACCAGAGTCACATTTCTGCAAAGCAGGCCAGAAATCAGTGTTTACTTGTATCCCTTACTCACTTATGCTCTAACGCTCATGGCACATGATCTGTTGTTGTAAGGCCTATTTGCTGTTTGGAAATCTCTTGAAGGACCTAAGAGAAACAGGTAGAATGATTAGCGATACCGTCCTTAACAAGGTTTTGGCAACACAATTGCATTTGTGCTCAGACCACTTGTACTCTATGTAGGGGAATCTTCCTATTTTCCCTGATTACTAACAGAAATTTCTTTTGTATTGAACTTGTAAAGAAAAGACCAATTAGTGATTGGTCTCTTCTAAAGCATTGATTCTTGTTGGAGCACCTGATGGGGTAGCTTGGTTTTCTGTCTCTGCTCTAGTTTTCCTGCCATGGCTCTACCACAGAAGAAATCTACTTTATCTATCTTTGTTGTGGTCAGTTTGCCACACTTCTTCCTGAGTATGTAATGAGGCAGGTTTGTGTGCTTGGGTTGTGCACAGTAGATTTGAGAGAAAAGAGCCAGAGAGCTTATTTCTGCAGAACCCTCATCCTGCACTTTAGGGAAGTGTCACTGGTTGGTCCCTTGTACCCTCTGCTAGGGCTCATTTGCTCTTTATTTCGTTCCTTTGTTCTTTCTCTTTTACCTCTCACTGTTCTTTAGCTTTATCCTGAACTAACCTCTGGTGTTTGCTTTCAGGATTCATTTTTTCTCTCTGTGGGTCAATTGCTTAGGAAATACCCTCCGGTCAAAACATAAAGTCTTCCCAGGATATCATGTCTGCATCTTGTACTATGAATAACTACTACAAAGACAATATGCAATATATTAATTTTTGTAACTGTCCTATTAACCTGTTTTGAAGCTGTCTCATTGCTATTTGTTTCTCAATGAAATTAATAAAAAAAATAGTCTTCCATATCATAAATTGGTAGTGGAAACTCTATCACCTGGCTTAATATTTGAACCACCACTAATGGCTAAGATATTGTAGTGTGATGGCAAGTCCCTTGGGAAGCCTGTTGGGCTGACTGGAGTGTCGGCTGTCTGCTTCGGTTGGGGTGTGAACCCTCATTTGGAGACCTCCCTATGGATCACAGGCAGTTCAATGTTTGAATGTTCTCAGACTGCAGAATTATAGGAGTTGTATGCCAATTTATAGGTGATCAAGACTCACTAAGCATAGTTTAAATGGCCCCACTCTTCTAGCATTAGAAATCTTTGTTCTCTATTTTTAGGTCAGCTGTCGTTCTCCCTAACTACTTTAATGCCCAGACCACAGGAATTGATGATCAAGACCTTTGTCAGTGGGACACCGTTAGAGTTTGAACCATTCCTCCCAGCTACCTGGAAAAAGAATCCAAATCAATTGAAGCAGGAGCGCTGACCTCTACATGGCCTCCTTTTCCACCTTCACCCTCTATTTAAGGAGGATTTCACTGTGGATTTAGGGTATTGACAAGAAAAATATGTTGAAAAGAGTAGATTCTGGCTCTGTGTGAGTTTCCGACATTAGTCAAATAGCCAGCAAAACTGACTTCACAGAATAACTTTGGGGGCACTGCTGAAGAACAGTGAGGCTCAGACCCTTGCACTGGGGCTTTGGGTGGTCTAACATGGAGATCAGCATAACCATTAGTTGCAAAGTGGTGCATTAAATGATAAGTAAGAGTAGGCTAACCTTCCATTGCTCATTTTGTAATAATCTCATTTTACTATCTCCATTCTTGCCCACCTTTGGTTACAGAAATAACTCTGAGTGGGTTTTCTTTTTAAAGATCTGTGTCAAGTGGATAACTCATAAAAAAGGCACAGGCAAGGTGTTCTATTTAGAACTTGCCCTGTGGCACAAAATCATGTGTGCTTTCAGTCATTGGACTCTGGTTTCTTTGGAGGTAAGTAAGTGCTAAGGCAATGATGGCCCATAGTAGCTAGTGGCAGGGAGCTGGGTCGTCAAGGGATACATCCTTGAAAGTATTGTTGATTTGGCATGGGTAATTTTACTTAAGAAGCACTTATTCATTAGGCCTAAAACACTGCAGCATTTGATAACTAGGTGTATGCATTTCCTGTTGCTGCCCCAATAGTTTACCACAAAATTAGTGGCTTAAAATAGTGCAAGTTTATTGTCTCTGTTCTGTAGGTCAGTCTGATGTGGTTCTCCCAGGGCTAATACCAGGGGGTCAATAGGGTTGAAGTTCTTTCTGGAAATTCCTAGGAAAAATCTTTTTCCCCTCCCTTCTCCTCCCCTCCTTTGTCTTCTCCTCCCTTCCCCTCCCCTCCTTTCTCTTCCCC
>NW_004524586.1:29047573-29068146 GCF_000260255.1 Octodon degus
CTCTCATTCACTTGCCAGGCAGACATTGTGCCATTCAGCTATATCCCCCACTCCATTTTCTCTTGTTTCTAGAGAAACACATTTCTTGGCCCCATCTTCAGAGCCAGTCAAGTCCTTCTCCATCTCGTCACTCTCCCTTACTCTTTCATTGCCTCTCTGAGGCCTGGAACTTACGTTGGTTCCACTTGCACAATGCTGACTAATCTTCCAGCTTTAAGGTCAGATGATTAGCAATCTTAATTCTCTTCACAGGTTACTGGGAAGTGGATGTGGCCATCCTTGGGGATGTGTTAGTCCCTACCAGGGACTTTACTTTTTAGTTCTCTACATTGCATAGCAGTCAAATGGGCAGTCATTTTGGTAGGACCCTCCACAGAGGACAGCTTCCATCTTTGGGCATTTCAGGAAGTTGGGGAAGATGTTTCTTCAGATCGTTTTTCTGTGCAAGGCCACTCTGGAGTTTGGCTTATCCCAGCTGGGACTTATGGAGGCTACCTGCCTGAGGTTGTTGGAGCCTGGGGATCTAGCTGAAGGGTGGGGGTTGGTCAGGATGATTGGTTACAGCTGGGCTGACCAGTGAGCGAGGAATGAGGAAGCAGTGGGATGGGAACAGGAAATGACAGACAAGGTTGCCCCTTGGGATGAAGAAAATAGAAGATGGGGTTGATTACATCTCCCCCGAAAGAAAATAAAAGTGGACTTTTCTGGTTTTGAGCTTCTGATAAATTCTGCTGCAGAGACTCTGGGTAGAATAAATTGGACCCCCTGTGCTTCCTTGCCAGTAGAAGCCTGAGGGCTTCAGTGGGGTTGCTGGGTTCCCCAGGGGCTTGTTACTGTCCAAACAGCTGTCTCCAGAGGGAGCGCAGCCCAGCTGGCTGGAGCACTCTGCTCTGGGGAATGTGAACTGGTCTGGCATGTACTCCCAAAGCAATGTGTTCTCGGAATCCTAAGAAATGATCTCCTGTGAGCTGATCTATGCTGGTTCAAGTTGGAAGAACTGTCACATTCTTTTGGGAAATTGTAGGTGGGAGGTTTTTGTGTCATTTTCCACAGGTGTGTGACCAGGAGGTATCTGACGGTGAAAGCAAGTCCCAGCCCTGTTTCAGCTACTGGTCAGCATGCAGGCACAGGGAGAGCCCTGCAGCCTGCCCTGTAAGCATGCTAGGCTCTTGCAAAAAAAGCCTTTGAGGCAGACATACTTAGTACTCTTGTATTGCAGCAGTGGGATTCAGCTACCTTCCTCTGGGAGTGCAGGGAGAGCCCAGGTCCCTCTTTTCATGACCAACCAATCACTGGGCCCTCATAGTCCTGGACCCAGTTTCTGTAGGGGGCAGATGGCTTGTCTATCTAGCTTCCTCTATGTGGGTCAAGAGGGCTCAAGATGGCAGCATAATATATACTTTCATTCAATCCATGGAGCAGGGTTGAATGTGAATTAGCCAATTCTGGGGCTCATGCATGGACTCTGGTCTTTCAAATGGCAGGTTCACCATCTGTGGAGTGTTTCTGATTTGGATACTCAGGTATAAACTGACAACATCTAGGGTAAAGATTAGAGATAACTGGTACACGAGTTTCATTGTCAATTTTTTTTTAGCATAGGTTGATTTTTAAATTTTGAAACATTTTATTCTAAACATATTTATATTTATGGAAAAAATGCAACAATGGCATAAAAGAGTTTCCACATTCTCCTCACCTGGTTTCCTCTAATGTTAATATCATAATTCAGTCACAATACTATTATTAGAATCAGAAAAACAACACTGGCATAATACTCTATTATGCAAAAGGTCTTATTTAATGTCATCATCAGTTTTCCCACTAAAGCCCTTTTTTGATTCTAGGATCCTATCCTGGTCCCCACATTACATTAGTTGTTTTTTCTCCCTACTATTGGACAGTCCTTTCATATTTTCTTATTTTTCATGACTTGGCAGCTTTGAAGAATATTGATCAGTTATTTTGTTGACCTTCCCTGAAACTGAGTTTTCTCTTGATTGGATTGACACTGCACATTTTAAAACTTGTGATGAAATAAATACACACTACAAATGTGGTACTTGGTATTGAACCCAGGGCCTTGAGCATGCTAGGCAAGCACTCTGCCACTGACCTACATCCTCAGCGCTTTATAAGTATTTCTTTTTACACAGTTGCCCAGGGTGGACTTAAACTTGTGATTTTGCTACCTTGTACTCTAGAGTAGTGGGATTATAGGCCTGTTCCACCATACTTAGCCTGTTTTAGATATTTTTATAAAGTGTATAATTCAGTGACATCAAGTACATTTAAATGTGCGCCACTACTATTTCCAGAACTTTTGCACCACCCAAACAGAAACTCTGTGCCCATTAAGCAATTGCTATCCGTTTCCCCTTCGCTCTAGCCCCTGGCCACCAGCACTCTACTTCCTGCCTCTATGACTTTTGCCTATTCTAGGTTCCTCATGTACAGTGTTTGTTCTTTTGTGTCTGGCTTCTTTGACTTAGTGTTCAAGGTTTATCTATGTTGTAGCATATATCAGGACCTCCTTCCTTTTTAAGGCTGAATAATAAGTCATTGTATGAAGAGACCCCATTGTGCTTATCTGTTGCTCTCTGACAGGCACTGGGGTTGTTTTCTCTTTGGCTTTGTGAATAATGCTGCTCCAAATAGGGGTGTATAAGTCACTGGTTCAGATTTTCAAAAGGAACTTGAGGAAGCTGGAGAAGATAGTTTGGAAAGGCAGGAAAAGGCAGTTTCCCATCCCATCCTCTTCAACAGGAGAGAGGGAAATTGCAGTGGGGTGGGGGCAGGGAGGTGGAAGGGGAGGCGCAGACAGGTGTCAGATGATCGAGGGTCCAGGGGAGAAAGGGAGTCCGCACTGCCTTGCTTATCCAAAAGTGCTGTCATTGGAAGAAGGCCTAGAAGTTGAAAAGTAGTCCAAGGCCAGGAACCAGCAGGAAAACTGCCAGAACCCTGATCACTGCAACTAAGGCATCTTACTCCTCACCAACCAGTCCAGGCAGAAGGGACAGGCATGTTGGGCTAGATATTTTATTTTTATGCATTTAATACAGAGTCTACAGGGTCTCACTATGTAGATCAGACTCGTAGTGATTCTCCTGTTTTCAGCCTCCCAAGTGCTGGGATTACAGGGCTGTACCACCACACCCAGCCTCATTCACCATCTTAGTGAGCCCTGGGTCGCTGTGCTCTGCCCAAGCAGGGGCTTTAGTCTGCTGAGCTATCTGGCTGGCCCATGGGTTGGATATTAGGGTCACTTAGTATCTCTTCCTGGTTTTTTTCAAATTTTCGTGATTGTGTCTCCAATAAGAAATATGTTTTACATTGCAACCTGGTATACACACACAGTTTTACTTATGCTTGAGATGGTAATTTCACAGCAAACATTTGATGTGTTCTCATACTTTCTACGCAGTTTTGTTCTTAGAAAAAAATGCTGCTTGACCTGAGTTGACCTTGGCTGGAAAACACAGTGCTGCACAAAGCTGCTAATACAGAGTTCTTTCTGCTGGTTATATTTATTTCTCTAAGTTTTGTCCCCTTGTAGGTGTAAAATGTAAATTGTATAATAGATTGTATTTATCTTTTCATTTTAAGCACTAGAAAGCTCAAAGCCACATTGCCTTAACCAGGGGCTGTTCTTTGTATAGTGGTCACACATAGCATGCACTCATGCCGTGACTTTCCCTAGGTCCTCACCTTCTTGGGCTTTGCACGATCCTAATTATTCCCATACTTTGGTTTTCTTGTGTGGAATTTCGGAAGCAAGATCTGCACTATATGATTTTGCTTTAATTTTGTGATTCTTTGATTCATTTTTCTGGCCTCGCTTTTGGATTCTCTAGGAAGCACCTCCCCCCTTTTAAAAAAGAAATTCATCATAGTTGCAAAAGTAGAATTCAGGGAATTTTGGGTATTTGTGCAGAGAGAAGGTGTTATTTTAAGATAGGGAAATTTTTACTTGTATTTTCTTTTTCTAAAGTTCATTATTTATGCAGATGTTTTTAAAGAGACAGATCTTGCTGTGTTTCCCAAATTGGCCTTGAACTCCCTCTTGTTTCAGCCTCTCAAAGAGCTGGGAGTACTGGTGTATAACACTGCACCTGGCTTTAGGAAGACATTTTCACTTCATCCCAGGAATGTCATGTGGTCTCTGTCTCTGTCTGTGTCAGTCCCCATCCCCCACCCTCATCCTGGAAATCAAACCCAGATTCTTGCACACACTAAGCATGTGCTCTGCCCTCACACTACACCTCTAGTCCCACTGACATCTCTCAACAAAGCTTCCTGATTATATTCCCCGCCTCAGCTCACCTTGCCATTCCTGTGCTTGGTTCATTCCATCTGCCATCTATCTGGTTTCCCCACCACCTGCAGTCTCTGCCCACAAGATCTCCTGCCCCCAAACACCTGCAGTGGCGCAAGTGTTTCTGGTTGTATTTCCCTACCTCTGGCTCACTCCCCATACTTTCTAATAATGAAGTCTTTTGAAGCCCACCTTGCCTAGTGCTTAGTGTGCCCCATCTTTCACTGTGCGTCCCTATGGATCGGGAGGCTCTGAGGGAGGTTGAAATGGAAAGATCGCCAATGCAGGTGCACCTTTCCAGAGGCAATGTAAGCAAGGGAAGATGATTTGGAGTATGTATTCTTTTTTAAATGCATTCTTTTTGGGGGGTGGGTAGGTAGTGGGAATCACACGCTGTGCCTCTGAGCTATATTCCCACCCTTTTAAATGAATTCTTCACCAAGTAAAGGAACAACAACAAAAAAAATTAGCCCCAGGGGAAAGGAAACAATCTTAGCATATCATGAGGCTAGGCTTTCAGTAATGTTTGTGTAGTGATAATGAAGCAAAAACACTTAACATTTGTTTTCTAGGGATGTCTAAACACAGTACCACAGACTGGGTGGCTTAAACAACAGAATGTGTTGCCTCCGAGTTCTGGAGGCTAGAAGTCCAACATCAAGGAGGTGTTGGTCAAGTTGTTTCCTCCCAAGGACTGTGAGGGCGGATCTGGTACAGGTCTCTCTCCATTTGTCTCTTCATTTGCTGTTTGCTCCGTGTCCAGATTTTTCCTTTTTATAAGGAAACCAGTCATTCTGAGTTAAGGGCCCACCTTAAAGACCTTATCTTAACTAATTATGTCTGTAAAAACCCTGTTTCCAAGTAAGTCTGTATTCTGTGGTGCTAGAAGTTCAGACACTTATCTGGGGAGGAAACAGTTCAACCTGTAACAGAATTAAATACTGATTTTACCAGAACTGATACAACCTCAGGGGAGCAGGAGCGGGTGGGCAGCCTGTAAGCACTATGTGCAGCAGGGGTGGGAGAGGAGAGCACACTTCATCTCCTGTGTAGGGAAACCAGAAAAGATGCCAAGGGGGAAAGCATCCAGGTGCAGCAGTGCTGGCTTCTTATTTAGAAACACAGAAGCAAATACCATGTAAAATACAAATACTTTAAGTAGTCAACTAAAAAAGCAGGTATGGGAAGGGCTTGGCTGACAAGGAGGCGCACTCTCTGTAGCTAGTGCTGAGCTGCACTTACCTTTATTTGAGGTAAGGAAAGGAAGCGGGGGCTTCATCATTAAAGATCCCTACGGTTGGGAAGCAAGTCTTGGGCTTTCTGAGTCCCACTTAGTGTATTATTCTGAAAAAAGCCTCATAGTTATTTTTTTCGCTCCTTTTCCAAGAGCTACGTTAACACAATCAAAAGCAAATCTTTGGGAGGTGGAGTGGTGGTGGCATAGTTTATTTCGTTAAAAAAATTCCTCAGGAGAGATGTCTACTTTCTTCCCTGAGATGCATTTATTGATTTAGTAGTGAGCTAGAAGCATATGACAGGCACTGTCACTTACCCACTCTGAAATTAATTTTATTTTGGTTACAGGCAATTGTTTCGTGTCATTTCGGTGGGGAAGCTGTGGTGATAGATGTCTTCTCCTTTTTATCCCCAAAAGCTTCCCTCTTGTCTATGCAAGCCCAGTTCTCCTTCCCTGTTCTTGTGACGTGATGGGGTCAGCAGTGCGAGCCTGAGTGGGCACTTCTGTCCGCAGAAAGCTCCAGTGCCTCCTGCTGATGACAAATCGCTTGCGGAATGTGATCCTCTACTAAGTAGCTGGTGGAATGGATGGATTAGGCTGTCTCCGGAAATAAAGAAAACACTTGGCAAGAAGGCAGATCAGGAAAGTTAAAAAGAATATTTTATAGCACACAGTCCAATTAAATTAGCACTAGTTGTTAGAGGTTAGTGTTCGCACCACCAGTGTGCACACCAAAATGATCTGGAAAAGGAGCTCAACAAAATGGGTTATCATTCAACAGCTATTCGAGTGATGATATATTCAAGTGATTTGACATATTCCCTATGTGCATGGCATTATGTCAGATAGGGGCTAACAGTTAATGGGAAGTATGATACTGGTCCCTTATTTTAGGAGATTTAACTGTGATTTGGGGTAACAGGACACAGAATGTAGGCAGTAAAAAAAGTGTTAACAGTGTAAGCCAAATCTGGCCTACTGAATAGCTGCATAAAGTTTTATTGGAATACGGCTCTGCCCATTGATATATGTTTATTGTCTGTGACTATTTATTGCTGTAACAGTAGAATTGAGTGGTTGCAACAGGATATATAGTATACAAAACCTGAAATGTTTACTACCTATCTCTTTAAGAAAAAAGTGTACCGCTCCTGGCCTAAGGCAGTAATTATAAAGTTTTACAAAACACTGTAGGATGAAGAAAAGTGATTTAGTCAGTGCCTTCTTAATAAGTTGTTTTTTAAATTTTGTTTATATTTTAGGGAAGGGTCTATAGGGTGTTCAGGGCCTCACTACTAGATCGGACTCGTAGTGATCCGCCTGTTTACAGCCTCCCAAAAGCTGGGATTACAGGCAAGTGCCACCATGCCCAGTCTCAATCACCATCTCAGTGAACCCCAGGGGTGGGGCCCACACCGCAGGGCCTGGGATCGAACCTCAGGCCCCTGCTCCTGCCTGCAGGCACTTTAATCTGCTGAACTATTTGGCCAGCCCTTAATAAGTCTTAAGAGTGGAATGATAAATAATCTGAGAAGGGTTTTGTTGACCTCAAACCATGAAGATGGAGGGCATTTTGTGATATAAGGCACATGGACCCAGAGTTCTTGGATGGGAGTGTGCATGGTACTCACAGGGCAAAAGCATGGGTGCTGGGTATAAACACAAGCCAAGTGATCAGTGACAAACCAGCTTCAGATGGTGGGGTCTTTGAGTCCCATAATCAAGACTAGGGACTTTTTATAAGCATATGTCATCCTTTAAAAGCAACATTCATGTGTGCAGGGCCGGCCTAATAGCTCAGCGGACTGAAGTGGTTGCTTAGGCAGAGTGCAGAGGCCAGGGTTTGATCCCTGGTGTGCCATGCTGGCCCCACTCCCAGGGCATTCTGAGGCAGCCATTGAGACTGGGCGTGGTGGCACACACCTGTGATCCCAGCACTTGGGAGGATGAAAACAGGAGGATCACTATGAGTCCGATCTGTGTCGTAAGACCCTGTAGACATTGTCTTAAATACAGAAAAAAAAATTGAAAAATATTCATGTGGGTGATCAATGTTTATGTTTATTATGTGACTGACCCTGCTGGGATGTTGACAGACATTGCAGTTCATCACTCAGCTTGGTGTGTTTGAAGAAGTATCTATCATTTCCAGGGCAGGTCTAACCTCAAGATTGTCTGAAGATTGCTAATAACAGGCGACTTGGATGGATAGGCAGCCTCCCAGTTGAGGGGACAGTGTTCTGAGGTTTTTGGGGAAGGGAATTTTACAAAAGGAATGTGATGTAGTTGCGAATTGGTCAGGGAAAGAAGGAGACCCTCACCCTGTCCTTGGTCACTGCACTGCCTCTTCCTTTTAGAGCTTCTGTGCTGCCTCTGCTTTGGGTCTGCAGAGTGGCCTGCACACACACAGGCTATGCTTCCGCCCTCTGGGTTGGCAGCTTTGTGCAGTGGGTTGAGCAGCGTAACAATTTAATGTGCTCCTTGCTGTGCCCTCCCAGTTTGTGTTTTGCTGTCCAGACCACTGTCAGCTACTAGTGCTTCCTCACTCCTTCTAACTCAATTGCCAGAAGCCACAGAGCTCTGCTTAGAATTCTTTCCCTTTTCTCCGAATAGCCCCGGGGTGCCTGTGCATCCTTATCTCTGGCACAGCGCTGGGCTCAGAGGGCAGGGAAGGAGGGGCACTGCGTTGTTACCTGTTCTGCTGGGTCCTCACAGACACTCATCTGTACTTTCATTTACTAACACCCACTCTTTTGAAATTACTTTCTCTGCCTGTCTATCTGCCTGCCTGCCTGCCTGCCTGCCTGCCTATCTATGTCTGTCTTCTACACTCAGTATAGCCCAGGCTGGCCTTGAATTTACAATGATCTTCCTGCCTCAGCCTCCTGAGTGCTGAGATTACAGGTGTGTGCCACTACATCTGGCCTCTCATTTCTTTCATAGATTGACACACATACACACAGAAAAACTACAAAAGAAAATTCTGCACTGTATTTTACATTGAGTTTATTCTACACTTTTTCTCCTCAGTCTCTTAAGACTGCAAAGCTGTTTGACACCACTGCAGCTTGGAAGTGAAAAAAAGAAGACAGGAGGCCCCAGTGACTTAAAACTTCTTACTAGGAGGGGCGGGGAGATGGCTCAGTAAAATAAGGGCTTCCCTGGCAAGCACAAGGGCCTGAGTTCAATTCCCGGTTCTGCCAAACAAACAAACAGAAACAAACAAACAAACAAACAAACAAACAAAAAAAACCCCAAAAAACTTCTTACTAGGTTCCCACTAAGGTTCTGTGACCTCCCAGTAGTGTGACATTAGAAACCAAACCAAAACACACGTTCCTTTGTGGGAATATTCCAGATCTAAACTACTACATTCAGATTTCTGCCATATTTCAACAGGCATTTCTTAAAGGTAAGCACTGTTAAAAACAATAATGATGGTATTACTTCTATACTTAAACAACCAAAGCCACAGCCATCCTTGTATAGTACATATCTCGAGAAACTCAAATTCAGAATGCTAACAAAGGGAACCTTTTCCAAGGTCTACACCCATAAACGTAGAGCATAGAACTCATTTGATTGTTTTTGCTGCTTATTATTATTTAAGTAGCTAAAAATATACTTTCCAGAAGAATTAAGATTAAATATTGTCCAACTTCCAATGTATACCTAGCATAAGTCTCAAGTGTTTCAGGGTTTCTTCTATAATACATCTCTTGCAGGAATTTGATCACAATTTTAGCTCGCTGATAATGTGGTCTACTTCATAATTCACAGAGAAAGAAATACAGTACTAAAAAGGAAATACTCTAGTGGATCAATTCTTAATTTAAGGACATTTATAGAAACACAGTGCCCTTCATAATGAATTCAAGCATTGAAACACACACAGTTCTACTATCTTGTTGCTTTTAAAAAAATCCATCTTCCTTTTCAGGCATGTTGCTATGCATAGCGTGGTTGGCTGAATCACTTGTGAAATAGAGATTACATGAGCAAGAGTTACGCCAGCTTTAAAGAATTTTCTCTTCATGATTAAGTTTGGCGGTGAACAGTATTCTTCTATCTGTTCATTTAGAACATTTTAACAAAATGGAAAGTTTCACCATATATTTTGTAAAGATAAGGACTCTTTTCAAAACTATAATCACAATATCATTTTTACACCTGCAGCAACAAACATTGTTTCTTTATCATCAGGCATCCAGTTCCAAATCCAATTTTTACATGTATTTAAATATTTGAGAAGGTGTTTATTTGAAGCAGGCTTTGAAAGACCTATGCTTTTTTTTTGTGGAACCGGGGATTGAACTCAGCCCTTGCACTTGCCAGGGAATTGCTTATTCCACTGAGCCATCTCCCTGGCCCCAGACCTATGCTTTTTAATGTGTTGGTTGTCTCTGAGTCTGTTTTATTATTATTATTATTTTTTTTTGGCGGAACTGGGGATTGAACTCAGGTCCTTGCACTTGCCAGGGAAGTGCTTATTCCACTGAGCCATCTCCCAGGCCCCTCTGAGTCTGTTTTAATCTAGGCTCTTCTTGTTTTCTTCTTCTTTGCATTTTTTGATTGTTAGAGGAATGAAGTCATTTGCTTGCAGTATGTACTACAGTCTGGATTTTAGCAACTGTATCCCTAGTGCGCCACTTCACATATTTCTGGATCCCAAAGCTCCTTGGAAACTGGCAGTAATTCCAGGGGTTTGATCTGATTCAGGCCCAGTTCATTGGTGACAATTGTTGCACTGGTGGTGAGCTTGTCTTCTTGCAGTGTCAGCCTCTATAGGTGAATATTTGCTCAGGTTCTTGATTACATTACAGGCTGAAAAGTGTTAGTTGTCTCATGATATCATCATTCTTTCTTCATTAATCAGTTGGAATGCTATAGAGAAGAATTTACTTATGAACTATTTGGTTATCCTGAATTCATACAGGCAAGGCAGGAGAAATGTTTGTTTCTCTTAATCTCCTGGCTTTCAAAACATTGCACTAGTTCACTAACATTTTCCGAAGGGGACAAGTGGTTTTTAGTGATATTACTGTGAAACCTATCTTATAACATATGAGATTATTAAACTTACTTGGTCTTTCAGTCCACTGAAAGTAGTTATCCATTGCAGTATGGAATATTGTGCCATTTGTGGCCAGTGGGAGCCGCTTTACGTTTGCTTCCCACTTCTTTTGACAGGACCATCATAGTCTTTGAGGGCTTCCTTGCTTTGTGGGTATGACAGGATGGTCCAGTTTAATCACCTTCCTGCCCCTGATCTAGCAGCTGTTTCTCCAAGTCTACCCAGCTTCCTTTGAGTAAAAAAATTTTTAGAGATTTAAATATAGTTATTTCTGGGAAAAAAACTGTACATGTTGGTCTTCTAGAAGTCTTTTGGTGTGGTGCTATTGATCTTTTAGCTTTTTTGTTTATTTTATTTATTTTGGTGCTAGGGACTGAACCCAGGGCTTCCAGATCACTTGGCTAGCATTCTACTACTGAGCTAAATCCCCAGCCCCTAGCTTGTGTTTCAATTTTGGAAATGGTTTTTAAAAATTTAAACTCCAGTTATTTAGGTCCTGTTCAGTGTGTCCACCTTTAAATTGTGACTTTCTTTTTTTTTGGCAGAACTGGGGATAAATTGTGACTTTCAAGGGAAAAAGAAATGTGGGGTCTTGATTTGGTTTCTTCTGTTACGATGTGCATGTGTACTTACCAAGTGGTTTTCTCAAACAGTGACAAAGTATTTACAAATTAGTTGATTAAGAAAACATGCTTTAAGGAGATAACTCACTAGCAAATTTTAGTTCAAATTGTTCAGATGTTTAAAAAAGAAATACTCTAAGCAAAATAACTTGCAAATGGTAGGTAATTAATGTTAGATTCATAATCACTGTAACATCACATTGATCAAGCTAAGGATGAACCCATCCAAAGTGCCTTCCCTAATAACTAACACTTTATGCTGTTGTAAATATGCTAGATGTCTGTTCCAGACTAGAGGTTGGTAAGCTCTAAGTAGGTATGCTTAGGACAGCTTGAAATTCTAGACTGCTTTGAAGAGCCACTGTTTGGCTGGTACCGTCTACTTTTAGCGTTGCATTTGCCTCAGATTGTATTGTCTTGGATCCTCTGCTTTTTGTCAAAATCATCCTCACATTTCTTCCCACTTCACAGCAAGCATTTCTTGAGTGTCTGATGGGGCCAAGCACTCCACTAAACACTTGAAGGCGGAAGATGCATTGGGCAATGTGCCTTTTCTTTGAGGAGGCCCCAAGCTTCAGTTTTATACTTCCTTTCTTTCTTCCAGGAGCTTGCTGTAGCAGGATTCATTGACTGGGAGTATAAATGAAATCTGAAGAGGAACATTACATCTGTCTGGGGAAGGCAGCAAAGATTCACTGTGGTTTCCTCTCATCTCACTGTCTACTTTCTCTCTACCAGACAGTGTGTTTCTTGTTAGCACAGTGATTCAGCCCTTGCCCCCACCCCTGCTGTGCCTGCAGACCACATTTTTCTGTGGAATCCTTCTTAATTTCTCTCCTTCTCATCTGTACTCTTGTCTCTTACAGCTGATACAGCTTGGCTGCACTGAAATGGACTTGTCCAAATATAAGGCCAGTTCCCCATTCTCCTTATGCTGTCCTCAGAAAAGCAGCAGTTGCTTTCTCTTATAATCCTTTCACAGTCTTGTACTATGAAGCTCTATGAGTTTATTTGGAGTAAAATAGTTTAAGCAAACCCTTAAGTCAAGTATCCATAGTCAAATAGGTTTCAACCGTCCTTGCAGTGCTTGTTGAATATAATTATTTCAAGAAATGTGAGGGCATTGGATGGGGTAGAACAATGCTAATTATTTTATTTTGCATAATCTGTAATTAAATTCATATACAGTGTTTGCCACTTTTAGCAGGCACTTTTATGTTTCTTTTTTTTTTCTTCAAAGTTTACATATTCAGCTTAGCCCAAGACCCTTTGAATCTTTTCACTGGGAAAGTCAGGGGGTCACTTTTTTCATTAGGCACTTGCCTTCAGGCCTTTTTAAAAAAATTTTTTGAGAATCATGCTGTCATTGTACAGTTGGGAAAATCTCTACTCACCCTCAAGCCACTCTGTTACTTACAACTGTTAGACATTTCTGCAGAGCACCAGTCATATGCTTTCTCTTCTACTTGAATTAAAAAAAGGTTATATGGGGCTGAGGCGATGGCTCAGTAGAATAAGTGCTTCCTTGGCAAGGGCCTAAATTCAATCCCCAGTTCCGCAAAAAAAAAAAAAAAAGGGTTATGTCTTCTTCCAGTGGCCATACTATTTTGAGTATAGTGACTTCTTGATATACTTATTTTCCAACATTATTTCTATACTGACAACAGAGTACTTCTATACCATATAATAACGTTTCAATAAACATTATTTATTTTCCCTTCCATGATTAGAAGACTATAGCCCAGTGGTGGCAAACCTACAGTATGCATGCTGCAGGAAGCTGTTTGTGTCATTGAAAGCTCTATAGGGTTTGCCATCACCACTATAGCCAATTGTCTTTTTTTTTTTTTTTTTTTTTTTTTGTTCCTCGAACATCTTCAGGGCACTTTTGGCCAGCGGGAGAGTTGTGAGGTTCGAACTCCAGCAACCTGAGGCTGACAGCTTTGTGGAAGCGGCCACTTAAAGGCCTGAGCTAGGGCTAGGCCCCCGCCAATTGTCTTTATTAACTATTTTTGTTTTTTAATCTGCAGACTGCACTGCACCCTTTCTCTGTGCTTTGTTTTTCACTTAAAAAGTCTTTTTTGGCCAAGTTATTCTTACCTATTTTACGCAATGGATGTTTGGAAAGAGTAGTACGCTAAGGGGAGATGGCTCAGTGGAATAAGTGCTTCCCTGGCAAGCACAAGGGTCTGAGTTCAATCCCCGGTTCCGCCAAAAAAAAAAAAAGTAGTACACTAGGTTTGCAAGGGTTAATTTTAGTCAGGAAGTGTTTAATAACTCATTGTTCCTGTACCCCTTGGGCGTTTGTTTCAGAGCCAGGCCCTGGTGAGTCAGAGGCTTTAGGATACAGTTTATGAGAGACCTAAGGCTTCCAGTATTTGTGAATACTTTCCCATCTAGGCCTTGCCCCTGGCTCCCGATTGGCTGTGCCTCTGCTGTTTGGAGCAGGGGTCATGGCAGAGGTGGGAGTGGAAATGAGGCTGATCACAATAGCACTTGAGAGACTTGAACCACTGGGTTGTATTTGTTTTGTGGCCAACAGGTCATGTTGATCTTGGACTTTCTCTAACCTTCAAGTCAAACAGCTCACATTTTTAACTGAATTTCTTTGTGCTGAATGAGAAGGTATGGTTTGCAATTAATGCTTTTTCAGGACATTTCTATGGTACAGATGTACTCTGTTATCAGTATTGAGCATCTGCTATGTGTCAGACACCAGGAGGAGGGAATGAAGGCTCCTACTCCAGCAGATGGGCAAGGAGGACCTATGCAGGGAAGTCTTTAGGGCTATTAGTGTGTGTGGGTCACTTAGTGGCTGCCATTTCCATATACAGGGGGTTTGTAAGTATTACCCCTGATCTTTGTGCCAGATCCTTTCCTGACTTTAAAAAAAGGAAATGAACTCAAGCAAGGTATCCTGACCCATATCTTACAACTAGTAAATGTCTAGGCTGGAATTCACTCCCAGGCCTATCAGGCTTTATCCTATACCTCATATCCCCAGTAAGGGTGCTTAGATGGTGATGACAAGAAGGAAGAGATAGGGTAGGAGGCCAGTGTTCGTGGGCATCATTTAGAGTAGTAAGTGACAAGACTGTCAAAGGCAGACAACAGTGGACCTTTCTGCCCATAATTTGAATTTGTCTTCTTTCTTGATTTATCTTTTTTTCACTTCTCTGCTGATACCCAGTTGTTTGAGCTACTCCTGGGCCTGCTACAAATTTTTCTGAATGCTTCAAAGTCATTTGACCCATGGGACACTGTCTTATGTCCAGGGAGAATGCTTTGAGTTCTGAACCTGTCTTCCTTGGGGAGGCTGATAGTCAGTTTTTAACAGTCAGACCTTGATACTCGGCCCATTGTTGGTTTGGTGCCCCTTAGTGGTGTGTTTGTAAGAAGAAAAATGTAACTGATGTGTAGGTCAGCTTTATTGTACTTAAAGATCCCTGCAGCACCTATGACCTGGAGCTGGGAAGTCTTCCCCTCCCATCCTTGACAGTAATGGCAAAGCACTGGATGGTGAGAACTTGACCCTGTGTGGACTTGTGTAGGAAAAGAATATATTTTTAGGAAAGTTGATGCGTGAGTATCTGTTAAGGTTTTCTAGTTGCAGTCAATAGCAACCAACTCCCTCTTAACTGAGAAAGAGAAAAGAAGTTAGCAGAAAGCTTTGAGGTGGTTTAGAGGATTGAAAGAGAAGCTGGAGTGTCAGGTCTGGGAGAGATGGCAACAGGGCAGCTCTGAGGCTCTCCAGCACTTCTGAAAGCCCTGGCACAGGAATGTGCTTCAGCTATTTTCAGTTTTTGTCATGTTGCTATGAGTCACAGTTGAGCCCTTTGCTGATACATTGGCTGGCACACTGCAGGGCATGCTGATGGACAGTCTCATCAGACTGTATCTCATGGAGGGGGGGAAGTTCTCCCAAATGGAACCTCTGGCCCAGATGGGTAGCGATCTCTCCCTGGGACATAAGCATTGTCAACCATTTTGATGGGCAAATACTTGTAGCCATAAGTTCCCAAATATACAGCATAGAGACCTTTAATTTTTATCTTTCAAAGCTATATCAAGACACTTGAAGGCTTAGCTACAAGGCAGAGACTTCTTATATGGGACTCCAATAGCAAAGGAAGTAGCAAGAATAAACCAATGAAAATACACCGAAAACTGTTTCATTGCTATTTTATTTTTTTCTCATTAAAATGAATAAAAAGTTAAAAAAGAAAATATATCAAATTAAGATGTTTCTGTACACCAAGGGAAACAACCAATAGAGTGAAGAGAGAGTCTACAGAATGGGAGAAAAATCTAGCTACTCTTCAAATAGCAGATGAATATGTACTGTATGTAATGAACTCAGAAAACACAACATCAAAAAATCAAGTAGCCCAATCAATAAATGGATAAAAGAATCAAACATACTTCTCAAAAGAAGAACAAATGGCCAATAAATATATGAAAAAATTAATTTCTTTAGCCATTGCTCAATATAAAGCAAAACTACATTGAGCTTCTATATAGCTTCTTTATATTTTTGGTGATCCCAGTCACAACGGATCACCAAAAATATAAAAATCAGTAATTGCTGGTGAGGATGCGGGAGAGAAAGGAACCCTTCTATGCTGCTAGTTGGAGTGTAAATTAGTACATAAGGAAGTCAGCATGTTATAGGGCTGTCTGCATACCTGTTTACTGAAGCACAATTCACAGTAGCCAAGATGTAGAACCAGCCAAAGTACCCATCAATGGATGAATGGATAAAGAAAATGTAGTATATATACACAATGGAGTATTATTCAGCCATAAAAAGAATGAAATTTTGTAATATGCGAAACAGTGGATGAATCTGGAGATCAGAATGTTGAGAGATGGCCAGGGAGGTGGCTCAGTAGAATAAGTGCTTGCCAGGCAAGTGCAAGGGCCTGAGTTCAGTCCCGGGTTCTGCCAAAAAAAAAAAAAATAAATAAATAAATAAAAGGAAGAAAGAAAGAAAGAAAAAAGGAAAAAGAAAAAAAAAAAACAAAAAACACCATTCAGTCCCAAAGTTCTAGGGGCTGGGAGATAGCTCAATAGAGTAAGTACTTACCTGGCAAGTGCAAGGGCCTGAGTTTGATCCCCGGTTCGGCAAAAAAAAAAAAAAAAAAAAAAAAGAAATCACAGAATGTTGAGAGAAGTAAGTCAGACTCAGAAAGTCGAGTATCACCGTTCTCCCTATTACGTGGAATCTCAGGAAGAGGAAAAGAAAGAAGGAGACTGTTATAGATAAGAGCAACAGAATAAGGGGGAAGGAGGAAAAGGTATAAGGATGGGTAATGGGGGGTGAGTATCACCGAAATAAATTATACACAATAAGACCTGCCCCAAATGTAAAGCTGGGGGGGGGAAGGGAGGTTGGGAAAGGGAGTAATGGGGAATGTAATTAAAGTTTGTTATGTGTGTGTACAAATCTGCCAGAACGAAACCTGCTAATCTTTATAACCAGTGTTATAACTAATGTGGAAGGAGAAAAAGCTATATTGAAGTACAGAATTTCACTCATTTTAAGTGTACAGTTTACTGCAGTTTTAGTAAATACACAATATCGTGCAACTCTCACCAGTTTAATTTTAAAACATTTCTGTTATCCGAAAAGATCCCCTGGGTACCACTGCAATCAGTTGTCCTTCTCATCCCCAGCCAACCCCCCCTCTGTTTTCTGTCTCTTTGGATTTGAACATAGGTTTCCTTATGTTCCTGAATGGTATAACTTCTTGGTGTCCTGGAAACTGTGCTTTATGGGGATGAAAAAGAAACCCTTCAGGGGTGTGAAAGGCTGTATTTAGCTGGTCTCACTTTTCTGGCTCTTCACTTTAGATTTTCCTTTATTTCCTGTAGATTGTCATTTTGGAAAGCAGAGTCTTAAGGCTGCCTTGCCTTAGCTCTCAATCTAAGTCTCAGTCATGGAACATTCCGGACCTCAGTTCTTTTCTGGTATAAATTTGCTTTTTGATTATCTATATTCTCTTCAACCAGAGGAATGAAAGATCATTCAAATTGAGTTTTTATTCTCCATAATTCATAAACCAACTATAAAACAGCAAGCGTGTAACTTTTCTGCTTCTATTTTGTAATGATTACATTTAAAGCTGTCCTTAGAGCTTTGTGACATCATGTGTCTGTGTATAGACTGAAGGAAATTAATTGGAGACTCGTTTTCTTTCCTGCTTTCTGGCTTATTCCAATACTGATTGAGTCAGACATGATGCTAGGTGCGGGAGATAGAGTTTTAGGAAAGATGAGGGCTTTTTCCAGATAGGGCTTGCAAGCAGGTTGGGATTCAGCCAGTGTGAAATGGCAGCGCTGTGAGCTAGGCTCTGAGAGGGTGAGTACTGTGAGTGAGGCAGGCAGGGCCAGGTCACACACACGGGGTGGGACATAGGAAACGATGCCGCCACCACCGTCACCGCTGTGAGAAGCTGGCCCTGAGAAGCAGCTTGGCAGCTGGCTTAGCCAACCGACAGTTAAAAACCACCCATTTCATCTTTTGGGGGAGAAGACTTTCACCAAGCTTAAAGGCGGAGATAGGGAAGATTGAGCTGTTTTGCATTTCGAAGCAGATCTCTTATCTCCTCTGGCTCAGTCGTTTTGTAACTGTAGCTTCAGGTTTTGCAGCTACAGTAGATGGAACAAACTTGTGGAGGCTGGCTTTTGACACAGCAAGCAGCTGAAGGGTGGTAGTTTTCAGATGGGGAGATGTTCTTAAGTTTTATAATTTATGGTGTCTTTAAATATGGGATTTTGTGCACTGTTGTGCTAATTACACCACTGATATATTTTATTTAGCTTAATGTTTTAATTTTATGCTCATGCCAAGGTAATCTCTCTCACAAATGGTACCATTAAAAAATTTAAAAACCTTAGGTAATTTGTTTTGTCCTTGATGTAGTTAACCTGCAGTTTCCGGAAGGCAAGGAAATGAGCTTTTGGGGCAGACTTTCTCATGGGCTCTTGTGAATATTTTGGCCATGTTTGCACAGTCTGAGATCTTTTTGTCTGTTTGCCAAGCATTATTATACTGTGCAATAGAAATATAATACAAGCCAAATGTAATTTTAAATGTTCTACCAGCCACATTAATTAAAAGAGGTGACATTAACTTGGATAACATTTAACCCAATATATCCAAAGTATCACTTTAACATGCAACCAGTAAAAAAATTATCAGTGAGCTACTTTACATTCTCTTTTCCCTCTAAATAAATCCTTTGAAGCATGGTGTACTTCTACAGCAGAGCTCCATTCAGAGCAGCACCATCTCAAGCGCTCAGTAGCCACACATACTGGAGTCGGGAAGTCCTGAGCCTTTCAAAGGTTATAGAGGACACAGGAATGGGTCCTTAATGGGAATCGCTGAAGGATCTCAGGATTCAGTAGCTCTGAACAGAGCCATGCCCTGGTTTCCTACCTTTAGAGAGCCCTGATCTCTAAAAAAAAAAATTCATCTTGACAGGAAAGGTAAAGCAGGAAGTGATTATTCACGTTACAAAAGAATTAACCACAGGATCTTTTAAATAGCAAACTCCCTTAGTGCACAGAAGAATGTGACTCAATTTGCAAAAATGTGATTGACACTTGACATTTTAGTGGGACCTGTGTTGGGCAGAAAACTGTCAGTACAAAATGCAAGCTGCACAGTTGGGTTGTCAAGTCTGCATTGAGCGCATTACTGCTTGTCATGGGTGCTCATAGGGGGCCACAGTGGCACTCAAGATGATTCATACCCAGAAGGCATTTAGAAGCTCCCTGGGAGGGCACAGGGGCAGCCACCACAGCATGCAGTGGCCTCAGCGGGGAGGAACCAGAAAAGTGGTATGGGGCCAGTGGGTAGAGAAGGCACACATGACTGCTCCAGTGTAAAAGAGAGGGCTACATTTTCTTTGAACTGGGAGCTTAAAAAGAACAGTCCGGAAAGACCAGCTAGATAGGATATTAGAAAAAGACTCAAATATTATGTAGTTATGTTGTATTTATCTTTGAGTCCCTGACCCTTAATCCCCAGCTTTCCTCACAGTAGGCATCCATGCAGGCATGCCCTTGGGCTCATGGATAGAGACTGGAGGACAAACCAGGATGTATTTCTCTGGTTTGTCACATCAGGCAGTGGCTGTTTACTTCTTAGTAACCATCTTCCCGAAGTGGATTGTCTGTCTTCAGCCAGCTTTTCCTCGGTAAAACTGGCATAGGGAACAGAGCAAGTGCGCCTTGCTGTTTGGAAAGGAAGAGATAAGGCTGTGCTTCACAGTTGGTCAGGGGCGAGTCCCTGAAATGACACAGGGTCAGAGTTCACCAGCATGATGGCCCCCTGGGCCAAACCCTTCCTCTGTAACCTCCCTCATCATCCCTGCACTCCAACTCCACCCACCACATTGTTATGTTTCCTATCTGAAAAGCCTTGAGCTTTCCTCTCCAGGTGCTAATGGGATCAGCCTGAGGGGAGCCTTTTGGTTTCTTGTTTTAAAAGATGTGAGTTATGGCATGTAATGGGGTAATGGCATGTGACTCTACACTGCACTTGGGAGGCTGGAGCAAGGTGATTCCTGGGAGTTTGAGCCCATCTTGGGCAAATAGTGAGTCCAAGGCCAACCTGAACTATATAGTGAGACCCTATCTCAAAAAACAAAACACTTGTAAAAAAGCAGTTGAATATCTCTTTGTATATTTCTAGACTATATTTGTATATGTGTACATACATGTACAATCATGAGCCACTTAATGACAGATACATTCTCAGAAACATTTCGTTAGGTGATTTCTTCATTGTGTGAGCCTTAGAGTGCTTACACAAACTAGGATGGCCACAATCTCACAATGTGGTATAATCTAATCAGACCACTGTCACATGTGGTCCATCCTTGGCTGAAATATTGTTGTGTAGTACACAACTACATACCAATTTAAAATCGAGAAAATCGTAGAGAAGCCTCTAAACCTGTAATTTAAAATAACAAGCATTTGGAGAATGTAAGATTGTATGGCTATATAAAATTGGGGGAGAAAACAAAGAAAAACAAAGACATTTTCTTCATGGTTCAGGTATATAGTTTTAAGTCTTGCTAATCCTGAGAGCACAACTTTTACATCTACACCATGAGTAGAAGTAACCCCATTTTACAGATTGTCTTGATAATTCAGAGTTATCTGATCATCTCTCTGTAAGAAACAATGACTTGTCCTTGTATTTTCCTCCAAATGTGGCTGGCAAAGAACTCTGTTCAAGAGCTAAGCAGCAGCTTTGTCCTCTCCTCCCATGTCTCCTCTCTCCCTCTCTTCTCTTCTCTCCTTCTC
>NW_004524586.1:29068246-29070323 GCF_000260255.1 Octodon degus
TATATATATTTTCTTTTTCTTTTTCTTTTTCTTTGAGACAGGGTCTCACTGTGTAATTCAGGCTGACCTTGAACTCACTATGTAGACCTGGCTGGCCTCAAACTGACAGTAATCTTCCTACTCCAGCCTTGAATGTGCTGGGACTACAGGTGTGTGCAACCAACCCCTTAATTTTTGAGACAGGGTCTGACTAAATCATTAAGTTGCTTTGAGCTGGGCTTAATCTTGGGATCCTTTTGCTTCAGCTTCCCATAATGCTGAGGTTACAGACATACCTCAGCACACCTGACTTGTTTACTTGGCTTCTATATGAACATTGTCAGTGACTCCTGCTGTCTTCCTCCACATCGTTGCAAGATAATAATCTACTTGGTGAGATGATCTTAGTGCTGAAGGGTCAGATCCATATAGCAGGTTTGCCAGAACCCTCTAGCAGGACTCCTTGTCCAGGGTGCATTGCTGTCTCCTTGGAATGACCCCTGATGGATCTAGAGACTGGATGAAGAAGGCAGAATCATTCTGCACATGAAATAGTAGGGAAGTTGATTTTTCTGTTTTCAAATTAAAATACAATGACAAGACATTCGTTTTGGGCCATCATCTCAGCAGATCCCTGAAGAGGGCTCATCACACTTTGGAGAGCCTGGGCTTGGAAAATGAGTTTAACTTGCTTGCTAGGCTTCAGGTTCTTTAATTGGGATGATTACACTAGGAAATGAGCTAGTGTAAGAAGCAGTGTGGCACATGGGTACTGGAACCTCAGTTCCTATAGCAAAGTTTCAGTGGATCGGTGTCTAGGTGATCTGAGGAAAGCTGTGTTTTGTTTTTCCCCTCTTAGGGATGGTTCTTGCTTTTTTCTTAGGGATATGGCCTAGGCTGGTAAACTCAAAACAGTCCTCCTGCCTCTGTCTCCTCAGTAGCTGGACCACAGGCATGTACCACTGCATCTCGCTGAAAAGCTGTTTTTTAATTGATCTGATTCTGATTGTCCTAATGGCTCAATTTAACTGCTTGGTTGCTTGTCAGAAACCAGAATAAAATAGAAAAGGTTTCTTTTTTTGTGGTACCGGGGATTGAACTCAGCACCTTGTGCTTGCCAGGCAAGCACTTATTCTACTGAGCTATCTCCCTGGCCCCAGAAAAGGTTTTATACCTCCTTTCTATTGATAAGTAATAACAGTGGGTCAAAACTCAGCTTTATCCTAGGCAGACTTATGATAATGGAATGAACCAGCTAATTTGAGAGTGAAACTGATCCAGGAAAAGGAAATTCCATTTTGCATTACTTTTGAACTTGTCGTTCTAGCTGACATTATGAGTGAACAGTCTGAGTGAATAGGATATTCAAAGCTGGAAACACTTTGGAAACTCAGTCCTAATGGATGTGCAAAGCCCGTGTGATAGGGACTCACTCTCCTGCCAGCCTTTTTTTTCCTGGAAAATCAACCTCAGTGTATCGAATTTTTAAACTCATTTTCAACTTTTGTCTCCTGTTGTCATGGTTACTTTATTCTCTTTGCTCAGACAAAATACCTACACCCAAATAAAGAAGGAAAGGTTTATTTAGCTTACAGCTTATGGAGGTTTCAGTCTGTAATCAGCTGGCTCCAAGGCACGGTGGCTTGGCACAGGTCCAACAGTGTAAGGCTACAAAAGACAGCAAAAGTGGTAAGAGCAAAAGGTGGCGGGTAGCAAACCTCTTTTTTTCCTGTTATGTTATATATCTGCTATCCGCTCTTGCCCACACCATCTCCTCTTCTCAAGCTGAGGATGTTTATGAAGTAAGGACCCTGGCTCCCTGCTGAATCACTTAGTTACTTCTCAAGTGACACAATGAGTAACATCCTAGAGTAGTAAGGACATGTCCTTTTTACTCCAGGATGTACAACTGATGAGTTGCTGAACCTTCTAGACTCCTCAAGTTGACATAATGTATCAGCTGTAACAATCCACCCCTTGTAAACTTGGCAAACAGAAGCAATTGGTTTTCTTTTTTGAACGGGGGATTGAACTCAGGCCTTTGTGCTTGCCAGGGAAGCACTTAGTCTACTGAGCTATCTCCCCAGCCCCTTAGGCG
>NW_004524586.1:29070604-29108955 GCF_000260255.1 Octodon degus
GGGCTGGCTGGCATGTGGTGCTGGGGGATTGAACCGTGGTCCTTGGGCTTTGCTTAAGCTTAACTTGTTCTAAGTGGGTGCTTTAGACCACTGAGCCATCTCACCAGCCCAGATATTCTTATTCTTACAACACAGGTTTAACAATCCTTAAGAAAGACAGTATTAAGTCTGTCAACATTATATTGCATTAGAATCATAACATTTCATCCCAGCCCTTCGAAGAGTCATGCACAACATTTTATTCAAAAGGCATTTAGTCCATCTTCAAGATTTGCCAAAGTTCTGACAGTTTTGGTGTTCCTGAAAAGTCTTAAGTCCCAAGTATTTCTGAGATGTAAGGCAAACTCTTAGAAGCAAGCCCCTGTACAAATGAAAAGTTAAATACTTCCAACATTAAATGGCATAAAATAAACATTTTCATTCCAAAAGTTACAAATGGGAATACAAAAGAATAAGACCAAAGTAAGTTCAAAATTCAGCAGGGCAAATATTAAGTCCTGTAGTTTCAAGTCCAGCATCTAAAGCAATCTGTGGCAAATTGTGAGCTACATGTGGTTCTACCTCTATAGCACTCTTGGCCATAGCTCACACAGCTTCTCTCTTGGGCCTGCTTTGTTCTCTCCTTGCAGTTTTTCTTAGATGATCCACATTCCTGGTTTTCTAAACTTCTGGGGTCTTTTAGGATTCTCACTCGCAGCTTCACACACTGCCCTCTCAGGGGCACACTGCCTGCCCTCCCAGGCCTTTTATGAAATCTACGTGAAAGGCTTCTTAACCTTAGAACTCTTGCATTCTGCATGTACCTACAATCACATGGATGATGCCAGGGTACGCTGCCAGCTGCAGCAGTAGCCAGGTTTTCTTCTTTCTTGGTTGTAGGGGTTGAGTGCCTAGATTGCTGAGTATTCTGAATCTGATCTTGAGGAGGCTTGCTGCTTCTTTATTTAATTTAATTTTTAAATAATTTTATTGAGAAACAAATAGCAATGAGACATTTTCACCACCGATCACTAGCACATTTTCAATAATTAATACATTGCATATTGTTGTCTTAGTGGTTATTCATTATAAAAGATGCAGACATGATATCTTGCCTCAAACACTATTAGAACAAATCTCTCTATTCATTGAATTAAGAGAATGGAGCTGTATATCCATCCTATTTTGAGTATACAGATACAAAATGGTTGTTCATTTCTATCCCACTTTTTTGGTTAATTTTGTCAGGGAAGGGCATTCCGTTGTCGTTTAAATACTGTAGGTGCATGAATTCAGCAAAATATCCCAATATAGTCCAGTAGTCCATGATAGTAGTGGGTTTTCCATAAGACTGGCAGTGTATGAAGTTGTTGACTTGAGCCTTTTACAGCTCAGCATGTTTATATGGCTTTACTTTTTATACTTCGTTTTCATACTTTTCTGCTGGATGGTTAAGACCAAGATAAAGCACGACCTATATAACAAGAAATGTAACTGTTGTATTTAATAAGGTCAGTCAAATCCCCTCAGGATTTAACCTGAAACCCTGTACCGCAGTTTGTAGATCTTTTGTCAGTGTCAGCCATGTGGATGAGTCACGGCCATTGCTTGACCAGTTTGTTCTCTGTGAAAGCCCGAATGTTTTCTCTCTATGTGGCTCTCCTGAGGCACACTTTACATCATCAATCACTTTCCCTTGTGGCCCCATAATCTCCTTGATCAGAAAATTTGGGACACAACTGAGTTACAGGATGTTACAGTACAGGTTATCCTATGTTCTGAGTCCTCACTGACCTTGGAAGGCTAGGGCCAAAATGTTGGCTGTCTTGCAACCCTTCTTTTTCTCAAAATTTTGGTCTGCAAACCTAGGTTGTTAACCCTCCAGAAGAGAGGCTTATTATTGTTACCCTACAACATAGGCAGTTGAGCTTAACCTCACTATCTGTGTGGATATCAAACATCTTAGACATAACATGGAACAGGTATTTTCCATCAGGTATTGATATGCTAAACTTTGAGTCTCTCCAGAATATGAACAAAAAAGATTAAAAAGATAAAAATATTAAAAAAAATAAGAATAAGCATTTATATATTTTTACATAGTAATTTAGAAATCTAACAATATACAGCCTTGTAGCAGGACAGTCCTGTGACACTTTTTTTGGTCTCTTGAATTCATTTATTACTCTTTTTCTTAAACAAACATTTACTTGAGGGACAGTATGGCAGGAATTGGTATGTCATGACAAGCAGTACATAATTAAAAGACCAGAATGACAGGCATTTCAAGCATGTGCCTACCATTACACATTGCTATCCTCAGTGCAGTTGCTTAGTTCACAGGTATCAGTATATATAGTTAGTCAGGGAGATAGTCCTACCAATTAACTGCTAGTTTCAAAAACATGCTGAAGATTCTCAGGACCATTGCCTTTGGATACATGACAGGGGCAAAGTCATACATTTATATGCACAAGATGGGAAAGGCAATGACTTGCTGCTTCCTATGATGTCTTCAGGCCATCTTTTTCTTCTTTTTTTCTTTCTTTGGCAGAACCGGGGATTGAACTTAGGCCCTTGCACTTTCCAGGGAAGCATTTATTTTACTGAGCCATCTCCCTGGCCCCCATCTTTTCTACTCTCCTGTTTCTTCTCAACAATAGAGTTCTCTTCAGCTCTATCTTTGCAGTCCATCATAGCTTTACTGGAGCTTTCTGTCTAGGCAAACTCATATTTTAAATCATTCTGTTGGGCTCTTTGCTCTTGATTCTCAACATAGATCTGGCTAAAAGCCCCCAACAGTAGCCATGCTATAGCCTCAACATTTAACTGCCTTGAAATTTCTTTTGCCAGATTAATTAGTCCACCACCCTTAATCTCAGTCTCAGGTAAAGTCTCTGGACAGGAGCAAAATGCAGACACTTTCTGTCAAACTTTAACACACATTGTCTGGAGTCCAACAGCCAATGAATTCCTTCCCAGCAGAAACATCCCATACCTGCACTTTACTGACAGCCTTCTAGTCTTGACCTCTGGCCAGAATCTCCCATACGTAGCAGTGTAAGACTTTTTAGTGTGTCTGCTTCAGGTGACATCTCTGAATCTTTCCAAACTCTTCACACAAGTGATTTCCAAAGGCTTTTGAACCACATGGTCAGGTATAGTCACAGCTACCCCACACCTGGTACCAAATTCTGTCTTACTTTACTCTCCTTGCTGAAACAAAGTACCTGACACCCAAATGAAGAAGGAAGGTTTTATTTTTAAAGCTCACAGTTGGTGGAGGCTTTATTCTGTAATCAGCTGGCTCCAAGGCAGGGTGGAGTGGCACAATGGCAACAGTTAAGGCCACAGAAGACAGTAAAAGCAGCAAGAGTAAAGGAGGGGGGGCTCTTTTTTCCTGTTATGTTGTATATCTGCTAACTGCCATGCCCACACCATCTCCATGCCCTCCTCTTCCACAAGCTGAGAATGTTTATAAAGTAAGGACCCTGGCTCCCTGCTGAATGACTTAAACTTTTGAACTTCTCAAGTTGGCACAATAAACAACATCCTAGAGTGGTAAGGGCATGTCCTTCACAACCCAGGACGCAAAACTGCCGAATTACTTAGTAAAGCTTCTAGATTACCTAAGTTCACATACTATATCAACCATAACACCTGTATAAGAGATCTTTGCGAAAGGCAAGGTCATTAAGATTTTCTCGTAAGCTTTCTTAGAAAATAACTCAAAGGCTCCAAATGTAAGGATTTGACAAGGCTCAGGAACTCCTAATTACCCTGATTTGATTAGTACATGCTGTGTGCGTCTGTTGAGATATCACATGATACCCCATTAATATATGTAATTATTATATGCTAATAAAAATTTACAAACCCAAATGTGCTTTATAGATTGAGATTTTAGATTTATGTTTGCAATCTATTTTGAATTAGTTCTAATATGTGTGCTCCTTACAGAGCTTGTTTAACGTTTCCTCTGACAATATTATATCAAAACTTCTAAGTTGCTAAGTTAATGCTTGGAGTTTCATTTAATTTTAACTACGCTTATATGTATGTGTATGCACGTACTTATCCATTTATTCCTATGGAGTTGCAAATGAAAATGAAGGAGGTGTTGAGATTAGTTTGTGTTGATCTGAGCATGAAGAAAAGGCTAAACTCTAAATGAATGGCATAACCAATGTATGGAAATAGTAACTAATCTCTAGATCGGCTAGTTTGCTGGTTTGCATTGGTACTTTGTCAACAAGAAGGCTCCTCTTCCTCACCTGTCATCTTTGCCTCTTAGCAAGTATGAGAGATACTTCGTTTACCACAGTAGGCGGACAATGTACAGTGCTCTGGTACTGCTGCCTAGAAACTCATCTGCTGAGGGGGCAGTCATGGTCTCATGTAGACAGTCGGAGACATTGATTCTGTATGCTCTTGGCTCTCCACTCCAACCATCTGTACACATGTTGACATTGAGAGATGGGTGTTTACTCTGCAGGGCAGAAATATTTTGCACAATGAAAGCCCAGGAAGGTTTGTATCACACAGTTAAAACTAGTGAGAGAGGGGGCCTCAAGGGCCAAATTCATGTCTGTTGCCTGCATTCTCTACACTTGGGAAAATGATGCTGGATTCCCCCTGGCTGGAACAAATATTGGTAGGCTGCTGTCATCATGTGGTTTCCATGCTGGTGCCCCCACTGGCCTTGAGACCTGTAGGCCACACTGTGTCTGCCAAGATCAGCACTTCATGGTTTCTGTGCAAGGTTAACCAAACTTAAGTTGCTGCGTGGCTCTGTTATTTTCAATATTTTAGAGGGACAGTTCCTTTAATATGACTTTACTGACCGTCCATGGATGCTGGGCCTCAGACTTCTGCCAAATCTGATCTAAGTTGTTCTTTTTTTTTCTATCCAGTGGAGGCCATAGTGGAGTTTGACTACCAGGCCCAGCACGACGATGAGCTGACAATCAGCGTGGGTGAGGTCATCACCAACATCAGGAAGGAGGATGGAGGATGGTGGGAGGGACAGATCAACGGCAGGAGAGGTTTGTTCCCTGACAACTTTGTAAGAGTGAGTACAAAGCAAAACCCTTTTCCTGTCTCCTGTGTGGGGTGTGCTGAGCAAAGACTGTGGGGCACTTGAGGATGAACTGATGGGTATGGGGGCTGTGTTGAAAGCTTGATCTCCTAGGTGATATCAAGAAGAGTACATGCAGTTTTGCTCTTGACATCTGGAATACCTGTTTTGAAATGGCTTTTTAAAGGCCCAGAGTGCTAGCTTCCTAAACTCTGTGTCCCTTAGAAAAAGGCTTGAAGAATAGGAAGCTTGTTAAATTGTTTGATTTATGTACTTGTTTATTTGCTTCAAGAACATAAAAGAATTCTTCCCTTTTCTATTCCATGCAAAATAGAGGTGAAACTTAGTTTAGACCACTTATCTGAAGTGGCAATCAGTCTAAGTGCAGAATCTGAATTGTGTGATTTTTCCATCTTTGTATGTGTATTGCCTTTTTGACAGGAGCAATATTATTTTCCTCTACCTCATTAGGTCCATAAAGCATTGAACAAAATCTATTTGTTCAGTAAGGTTTTGAAAATTATACCCTTTGCAGAAGTCATCTAGGGCTTAATTACAAAAATGTAGCCCATTCACTTTAATAAATTACATATGGCACAGTTGTAAATGCTAGTTTGAATTGTGTTAAAAAAAGGATCACCTAGAGACTGTTTCTCATGGGAAATACTAACTAGGTCTAAAAGTCCCAGTGCCATATGATTTTTATCCAACATGCAAGAACTAATTGTCCTTGGTAGGAAGATCTGCGGGCAGAAATCTCTAAGTCCTTTGTGGTATCAGACCATACTTAGGAACATGCCTGGCTTGCGGGGTCAGGTAGTATGAGGGATCTTGGTTCCAGAGAAGCAGGTAGCCCCCTCAAAGGAGCAACAAGGGCTGGGTGGGAGGGTTTTTTGATAAAGGGTGTTGTTGAAAAATATGTGACCAGTCCCCAGCTTCCAGCTCTTGGGCCTTCTTGCTCTATCCTGTGAGACTTTTAAATCAGTAGGAATCTAGTTCAGTCTTTTCTTCAGGATCTTGCTACAGTTTCTTTTGTTTTTTGGTGTTCAGAAAAGTAAGAGTTTTGTTGGTGACACACTGGTAAACATTGCTTTCTGTAGTAGAAGGCATATAGCCCCCCACCCCCACCCCAAACTGTACTCGAATCAGTTCTCTAATTTCATGAGTAGGAAAGAATTACATCCTAGCCACCAGGGATTGACTCTGTTGATTTGTAAATGGGAGATATTTTTTTTTTTTTTGCCTTTCCAAACAAAACCTCCAGTTTTGGGAAAGGACTGTCTCTGAAGTTGAGCCAAATTCTACTGTAAAAGGAAGATTTTTCCAAACAAAAGGGGCAATTGTTGGAGTGAAGATGAATGAGAAAGGAAGGGTAAGAGGATTGTGGGAAAGAGAGAAGAGGACACTGGGAAGAAGAAGGGGGCTGTGGGAAAGAGAAGAGTGTAAGAAAGAGAAAGGCTAAGTCTGTGATGAAGGGTCTGCAGCAAGGGCTCTAGTTTTGAGAGCAGGCCTTCTTCTGAATTTCTTGAATGTGTCCTGTTGGCTCCCTATTTCAGACCACAAATCTACAGAATCCAAGAGCTGAATTGTAAAGCACTTATAAAACCCAGAAATGGTTTCAGTTCAAGGCTGGTGTACTACAAGGAATTGTGGAAGTTGGGAGGACAGTGACACGAAGGATTATGTCTCTGGCTTCCTGCCTGTGGGCTTGCCTCCAGCTGTGTCTCTGTTACTTTTCTCTCATTGCTGGGACAAAATACCCGACACCCAAAATGAAGGAAGGAAAGGTTTATTTAGCTTCCATTTTGTGGAGGTGTCAGTCCACAATCAGCTGGCTACAAGGCAGAGTGGCACATGGCAGAGGGCAGCAGTTCATGGTGGAGAAAACAGCAGAACAGCAAAAGCAAAGACAGGAGCAACGAGCAAGCCTCTCTCCCTTCCTTATCTTGTAATCAGGCTGTTCACTCCAGGGCATGTGTAGCGCTCACTTCCATAATCCTAGCATTGGGCCATGAGTCAGTCACACTCAAGAAGTGTGCCCCATGACTGCATGAGGATTTGGGGGGATGACTAGACACAAATCACAACAGGCTGCTGCCTGTGTCCTTCACCAGAAAGGTGGCTGTCCCCATCTAGTCCGCTTTCTGCTATGCTTCCTTTCATCTTCTCAGGTTATGGGTCTTTTTTGTCTCTAATCTTTGGATGTTGCCTAGGGTTTCTCTCAGTCACTTTAGAAAAGTCTCTTTATTAATCCTACCTCAGCTTATTCCAGTGTCAAAATGCTGTTTCCTTTTTAGAGCCAACTACCTCATCAGCTGCTCTGAGGTTTAAACAGCAGAGTACTATTGGCAGTTTCTTAGCACAGCGGTGGCCACCTGGTTGTGGTATGCCATTGATCCTCTCCTCAGGGCCCAGCTCCCTCTGCTCCTGCCATATCTGTTGTCAGCCTACCTTGGCCTGAGCCCTTGTCCCATGGAGAGACAGCCATGCTTTTGGTGGGTGGTTGTTCCACTGAGGATAGAGAGGATGTGGCAGGAACATCTGGGACTTCACTACTTGTGGTTGTTGCATTTGGCAGAGAAAGAAACTTCGATTCTTTCAGATGGCTGAGTCTATTTTCAAGTCTCCATCCTTAGGTCTATTATTGAAAATTCAGTAGGTGGATACAGTGGAGATAGCAATAACCAGAACTCCTGAGATTTCTAAAAGCAGAAAATGTGTCTTTGAGTAACAACAGATATGTTGGCATAGGTTTACCTTTGAAAGTGGCTGTGTGTATGTTTTATTTAGTTTGAGAATAACTTGTCGATGGATTGAATCAGACAGTTTTGTGGAATCCTGTCATTTATTGGTGTGCCTTTATGTTGATGTCATTACTGTTAGAGAGCCTGGCTTACGTATTTTGTTAATTTATTTATCAGACCCTTACTCAGTGTCCACTTGAGTGTACATGCCTGAAGTGTTAGCATTCACTGTCCACCTGAATTTGTCTTGGTTGTATCTTGGTCTCTTTAGGCAAGAATACTAGCTAGCTTTGAGCACCAGGCCATCCTGTTACATGATGCGTTCTTTGTCAGCTCTTGTGGTTCTGTCCCTTCTTTTAGTCCTGATTTATTTACTCTGTGGCAGAAGACTTTTCCTTTCATGTTTTTCCTATACCTCTTTCCTACCTGCTTTGGGAATATGTCTTCCTTTTTTTCTTTTCATTTTTAAAAAATGTATTTAGTACAGGGTCTCACTGCGCAGCTTGGACTTATAGTGATCCTCCTGTTTTCAGCCTCCCAAGTGCTGGGATTCCAGGTGTGTATCACCACACCTGAACTCGGTGGCCGGTTCCAGGTGTGTATCACCACACCTGAACTCAGCATGCCCGGGGGTGGGGCCGGTGCAGCATGTGGTACTAGGGCCAGAACCCTGGTTCCTGTGCTTGCCTAAGCAGGTGCTTAGTCGGCTGAGCTATGTCACCAGCACATGCTTTCCTTTATTTCTTTTCTTTTTAATTTTCATTTCAAGGTGAAATTTACCTAAAATGTGTAAGTCAGTAGTATGCGTGATGATCATTGTCCCATAAAAGCATTCCTCCGTAACTACTGTCCACATCAGTACTGTTGCTGTCTGTCAGAAAGTTCCACCCTATCCTATTTTTTTTTTTTTTTTTTTTTTTTTTTTTTTTTTTTTTTTTTTTTGCGGAGCCAGGGATTGAACTCAGACCCTTGCGCTAACCAGGGAAGCGCTTATTCTACTGAGCCGTCTCCCCGGCCCCTACCCTATCCTTTTTCAGTCATTCCTCTTCCTAGGTAATCAAGCTCATAGATTCATATTTCTTGCACTTGCCTTTCATGTAAATGGAGTCACACAATATGTAATTTTTCCCAAAGGTGGTATTATTATTATTATTTGGATTTTTGAGACAGGGTCTTGCTATGTAGTTCAGGCTGGCACTGAACTCATAGAGATCCTCCTGCCTCAGCCTCTTGAGTGCTGGGAACAATATGCATTTTTAATAGATGGCTTTTTCTTTTTTAAAAAAATTATTTCTTTATTTGGTACAAGGTCTGTCTACACATCTTGGATTAGTAGTGATCCTCCTGTCTCAGCCTCCACAGTGCTGGGATTATAGGCGTGTTCCATCACACCTAGTTTTGGTGGCTGGCACAGCATACAGTGACAGGGATTGAACCCGGGTCCTTGTGCTTGCCAGGCAGGCATTTAGACCACTGAGCTATCTTCCCAGCCCTACATGGCTCCTTTTGTGAAATAAAATATTGTTGCATATGTCAGTACTTTGTTCTTTTTGTATAGTATCCCACATAATGCATATGCCATTATGTTCTTGTCCATTTTCCTGTTGATGGGTATCTGGGTTGTTTTAATTTGGGGATTTTATAAAGATTCTGAATATTCCTGTGTGTCTTCTATGGTTATGTGCACGCATTTCTCATGTATATATATCTACTACCGGACTAGAACTGTGACCTCACCTTCAATCAAGGGTCTTTCTCTGTACAACGCTGTGGTCTCTATGAGGGGAAGGTGTCAATTTATGCTTGAATCTCTTGGATCCCATGAGCCACCTGAACTAATCACCCATAATCTTGGTGTCAGAGTAGCTGGCCTGTGCACATGGCCGGTGAAAAGTGTTGGCGCATAGAACTCAGTCTTGCAGGGACGACTGGATTGTTGAGCCCTGGAACTGTAGTGACTAATTCTTTTTTTTTTCTCTCTAGTCAAGGGAGGGAAATTTTATTCAGGCCCCAAGGCTGCAGGCCTTGGGCAGGTGGTGCCCTTCTGGACGAGGGGCTGACTGAGCTTTATTTGACCTTCTTCTCGGGGTGCAGGTTGTTGGTGTGGCCACACTTCTTCTTGCGGCAGTTGACAGCATGGGGGTGCAGGCGGGCATAACACTTGTGGCAGATCATCTTGTCACAGTTGTACTTTTGGGCAAGCTGGCGCAGGGATGGCTCGATGATCCCACCTCGCAGGCGAAGCACCAGGTGCAGGGTGGACTCTTTTTGGATGTTGTAGTCAGAGAGGGTCCGCCCATCCTCCAGGTATTTGCTGGCAAATACCAGATGCTGCTGGTCAGGTGGGATGCCCTCCTTGTCTTGGATTTTGGCTTTGACATTCTCGATGGTGTCACTGGGCTCAACCTCGAGGGTGATGGTCTTGCCCGTCAGGGTATTCACAAAGATCTGTATGTCTGTGTCTGCCGCTCGGCCGCCTCGTTGAAGAGACCTGTAGTGACTAATTCTTAAACTAGGTGCAGTGCACACCTGTAATTTCAGCACTATGGGAGTCCGAAGCAGGAGCGTCACAAGTTTGAACCCAGCCTGGGCAATTTAGCAACTTAGCAAAATCCTGTCTCAAAATAAAAAAAAAGAAAAAGAAAAAAAGGCTGATGATATAGCTCAGTGTGAAGGCTCTGGGTTCAACCCAGTATTAGAAAAAAAGAGATGGACTATTACATTAGTAAAACCACACAAATACAGAGCATCTATCTAAGTTTTGTTGAACTCAAAGAGGAAACTAGCAGAATAACAAAACTGATTGAGGATATGAAAAACTGATTAAAAAAACCAGTGGAAAAAAGAATGCTCATGTAAAGTTGCACTTAGATTTGAAACTGGTTTCCTACCTTGGGAGCTATTTAATCGCACCAGAAAAGAATAGCATACCTTACCACTTTTTTGTTATCTTTTATAGGGTTGTAAAATTTTCCTTAAAAAGTTTTTGTTAAATTATACTTCCAGAGAGGTTGATGACTCTGGGGTGACTTACTAGAAATTGCATTAGCATGATATTAGGCCATACAAGCATCCTTTTGCCCTAATCCCAAATTCTGTATTTTTCCTGAATAGACCATTATAGACCATAATGTAGAAAACAATAATAGGAAAAACTTAGAGGAATCTTCAAAGTCATTTAGTTAAAAAATATGGCTGCCCTTGGGGAATTTGTATTGCCATATAAATTGAAAGACACCTATTTTAGACAGATGTGGGCGCTGTGTATTTAATTACCAGTATCTTGCTTTTAAAATCTTACTATGGGATCCAGAGAAGGATTTTGAAAAGGATCGATAAACAGCCTGTTTCTAGGTTCATCTGACCTGGGCCCACAGATACACACTTTTTAATGACCAGTCGGATGATTTTGAAAAAGAAAACAGACAACGTGGCTTGGGTTGCCATGCGTCTGCCAGCCAGCACTTGGAGGAGACGTTGGGTAAAGTACAGTGAGACCCAGAACCAACTCCCCACAACATATGTGCTCATCATGTACTGTAAACATGCAGTAATAAAAATAAAAATTAAAGAAGATAAAATGTAAGTGTCTTTTACCAAAAAAAGACCCAGGCCCTTGACATTTTGTAGTTCACAAACAGAATGTAGAAAGCAGGAAGCTGTGGGAGGGGTTAAAAGAATATGCTTGCTGATCTTTAAATGCATCTAATACAGTCTGTGAGGAAGTGAGCTGTTAGCTTGTTTCTGTATGTGTTAGGTAGAAGTACGTTTTACAAGTTGCTTGCTCTGTTGTTGAAGGTTGAACTGTGTTTACTTGTAACAGCTTGCTCTCCGGTTCTCTCAGCTGGGTTTTTAGACCTCTGTTTGGCATAGTCAGAGCCAATTTTTGTATTTGTGTGGACTGGTTGGTGTTTTTTAAATGAAGGACATGAAAGGGCAGTGGTTGGTATACTTGCGCCACTCCAAGGTAAAGCTCACATTTACAGCGCTGCTTTATGAAAGAGTCACATATTTACTGTGGCAAGTAAAAAGATTTCCAGCTTGTTCCATATTCAAAGATTTTAACGTGGATCTCCTTTATCAGATTTCACTTTTCTTTAAACTTTTGACACAAATGCCATTAATTTTATGAATATGGATGATTGTTTTCAAGATACTTGTCACTTTGGAAAAGGTATCAGCAATGTTTCCAGTGTGTTTTATGGCATGCAGAGCCTCTTCCTCACAGCAGGTAGCTGTAGCTGTGATGTGCTTGGGTGTGCGGCCGTGTGTTGTATTCAGGAACATTTGCTGGGTGTTGTAAGTGCAAGAGACCCATTGAATGGAATCATCATTTTTTTTTTTAGTTTAATTCCTAGGATGATGCTTGTAAATTGCCTAAGGTGTGTCACTTTATCGTTGGTATTTAGAACCCTTAGGAAATGGCAACTTCTCAGAAGTGTCTTCTAGGTGTGGCTGGTTTTTGGGTTTTGAGTCTGTTTATTTTTTATGTATTCAGTGCAGTGTCTACAGGGTCTACAGGGTCAGACTCACAGTGATCCTCCTGTTTTCAGCCTCCCAAGCGCTGGGATTACAGGCACACACCATCACGCCCAATCTCAATTCCCATCTCAGAGTGCCTTGAGGGTGGGGCTGGTACAGCTTGCCAGAGATTGAACCCCGGCCACTGCGCTCTGCCTCAGCAGGTGATTTAGTCCGCTGAGCTATCTGGCCAGCCCTGGGGTTTTGAATCTGTTGCAAGATCCTATGTCTTCAATTTGTTTGGGATAAGAAGTTGCTTCCTGTTTGGCCTAACCCCTGGTTCTTTGTGACTGTGCCACAGTATTTTTTATGACCCTTAGGCAATCTCAGTCTTACAATAGCAGGAAGAATAGTTGGTAAGAAGTATTATGCCACTTTGGCTAAAGTGGTATAAGGGGTTAGGGAAAAAATAGAGGAATACAAGAACAGGAAGAGATTAGAAGCAAGGTTGGAGGACACAGGTGGATCACTCAAACTTTGGGAAACTGGCGCAGAAGATGGGAGGGAAAGAGAAAAGGAAGAAATAAAAGGAAGAACAGAACAACAACCATAGAGAATCTAGAAACCACATTCACATATATCAAAACAAGATCAAAAATGGAGAAAAACAACAACAACAAGCAAGCAAGAAGGGGTGTGGAGAAAAAAGTCCATTTCCAGGTTTGTCACTGCTGTCAGTGGTAGACAGTGTGTGGACACAGAATCCAGATCTGGGTTGATTTATCCCAGCAAAGCAGTGGTAGTGGATAATCTCAGCGAGGTTGCACCTTTATTTCTGCTGAAGTCTAGACAGGATTCTGGCTGGGCAGCTGAGGCCATACTTGTTCAGCTTGCAGCAGCCAGTTCACCTTCTGCAGGCTTCTGCTCAACTGGGAGACACTAGGTGGATCCTGCAGCTGCTCTGATTGTGAACTCTGCCAGCCTCTTTTGAAGACAGCCAATTGTTCTCTCTCACTGGACGACTGAGCTCTCAGCACTCACTGCCAGCTAGTGCAGTCCTTCACGTCCACCACGCCCCTCCACTGCTGTGTCTCTCTGTGGAGGCCTCTGTGGTTGCCAGTAGTCACTGTGTGTCTCCAGGTTTGAGCTGTTCCTCTCACGCAGTGAGTCCCATCTCAGGGAGAAGGCACCACTGGCTACCTCATTTGTTGAAGTTTCTCCCTTTGTGTTCCTCTTGGTCTTCAGTTCATGCTTTAGGTCCTTTCTGGGTCCAGCGGACCCACTTCCCTCCTTCTTGTCTTCCTCACATTGCTGTGTTCCAGCATCAGGAGGGTGACTTTCAGAGAGGCTCTTCCATTGTTGTTCATGACTCTGCCATCTTTCCAGAAGTCTGGAATCATCACGACAAGTGTAATTTCTCCCACAGGATGAGTTTTAGAACTTGAGTCCTGGCCTTGAGTCATTCTGTGCTCTAGAGAGCATGTGTTAGACATTCTTCTAAAGATGTTCAACAAACGTGTTCCTAAGTAAAAAAGCTAATTAAATTTTTGAGTGGATTCATCAAACAAATGTACTAAATGAACCCTGAACTGCTTTTTTTTTTTTTTTTGGCAGAACCGGGGATTGAACTCAGGCCCTTGCGCTTGCCAAGGAAGCACTTATTTCACTGAGCCATCTCCCCGGCTCCCTGAACTGCTTTTTAAATTTATTTTTTAATTTAATTTTGAACAGTATAAACAAAAGCAAAAACAAATAGCAGATGCAAAGACAGAAACAGGGTAATATACAATACATATGTTACACATTTTCAAATCAAGAATAGCAAATTAATTTAAAATATATTTTATTTATTTGGTATAGGGTCTCACTATGCAGCTCAGACTTGTATTGATACTCCTGTCTCAGCCTCCCTAGCACTCTGGTTGATTACATGTGTGTACCACCATGTCTGGCTTCAGTGGCCCACAATAGCAAACCCAGGGCTGGCACAGCATGTGGTACTGGGTATCGAACTTAGGTCCTTGCACTTGCCAGTTAGGTGCTTAGACCACTGAGCTATCTCCTCAGCCAACAAACTGGCTTTCTGAGCTCCAATTTCTGTGATACTTTGTGTAATAATAATAGCCACTTATAGTAGGTTCACTGGCGGCTTGGTTCTGTGTATATTATCTGCCTGTGTCTGTATAATAGCCAAAATTTATTGAACCCTTTCTGTATGTGCCAGGCAGGAAGGAGGCTAAGTCATCTATGTGTTTCATTTCATTAAATCTTTATACCACTTTATGGCAAAGGTACTGATTTTTATCATGTTCATTTTTAGAAGAGACAGTGGAGGCATATCAAGGTAAAAGGACTTCTTCAAGTCATAAGTTAGTGAGAAGCAGACAGATTACTAGTGATAGGTGTTTTTAGGTGATCAGCACAGCAGAGAAGCGGGCAGAAGGAAAAAGGGAAAGGGGATTTATTTTCTTTGAGGACATGTGAGAGAATGTGGGGAAGGATGAGAAATTTTTTCTCTCTTGACTAGACGAAGGGAGGTGGAGGCTTTTATGGCCTTTTACCGGGGGAGGGGTTTGAAGGGCATGTTTAGATATACCTGAGGAGCTGATTGGGGGTCTTCCCTGAGGTGGCAGGAAGGGTGAAAGTAAACTATGTCCTGGGCTAAGTTGGAGAAGAAGGGGGAGGTGGTCCTGGGATCATAGCACTTTGTGTTAAGGGCATCGGCCATATGAGATAACCACCACAATGATTTTAGCAATTCATACTAGGGCCCGAACCTACCAACTAGAACCAGCAGGCTTTGGCACTTGAGCTCCATCAGGCAGCATTTTCTGGGTATATGATTTGTCTAGAGAGCAGTAAGCCCCTTGTCATGATCAACTGCTGGATTAGGCCTCCTCTGAGTGTCCTATCAGGTGGTCGAGGTTATTAACTTACTTTCTGAATTTTAGAAAATTCTCTTCAGAAGTCAGTTTTTCTAACTCAAAGGGTAGCTCTTGCCTAGATTTACGGGCTTGTACTATTGTTCCTACAAATTGGTAAAGCAAGGGAATTAGGGAATTACTTTGTTTTTATCTATTTGCAAGCAAACATCATTTTGAGGGTGCTCAGGATAGGCTTTTTCAGAAGGAGTATGCCTCTTCTATCAGTAGTAGATAATTCAGATGTGTGACTATTGATGGTTCCTCATCCATATGGCCAGCAAAAGCAATCAATTCCAATTCAAGTATGTTAGTTTATTTTTGTAGAGTCCTAAAACTAACCAAAAGAACCTCTTAGACACCATTATGAGAAATGTTACTCCAAGTAGGGTCTGGTGTGATTAGGGACAAGCGTCTGACCAGTGAGAGCCCACAACATTTGGTGCCTTCTTTAGGCTTTGTAACTGCTACTGTGCAGGAAGGGGTGTGTGTGTCTTGTGATTCAGGAGAGCTATGACCTCGGTAAATTTTAATCCCCTGACCAAGTTGATTGTGGTGATTATGTATAATGCAATCTTATTTTCTTAATGACAAAATTATCACAGCTTAGAAAGGGACTTTGGGATCCTGTGTTTTAACCCCCAGCTTTCTAGCAGATTAAAATCTAAACCATCTGGATGTTGTTGTGATAATAACTTGTGAGTTGTGGGGTTTGCACTGAGGACTCTGCCAGTGGTTGGTGATCTGGCTCTGCTCTGGCAGTGCTGCATTTTGAGAGTTTTGGGAAAAAGCAGGCACTGGATAAAAGGCTTAGAATATTTTAGAAAGCTTAGGCAATTCTGCTGCTTGATATAACTCGGGCAGTCACTTTGTACTGTGGCATTGCTAGGCAGCAGCATCATTTACACCTGCTGTCTTTTCTCAGCAACATGGGTTGGTAGCCAGTGATCTAGATTTGACAATACTAGAATGTTATTTTAAAAGTAGCTTTATGTATACATGAATATATGAGGAAATATAATGATGCTGGGAATTGTAAAATAAAAGTCTGCAGATACATGAAGAACATAGTAATAGCTAAACAGTGCTCAATTTAAGTTCACTAGAATCAGTACATTCTAGTTGCAGACTCTGGACTAAATAATTGATTCCATTCTACTCCTTACCCAGTGTAGTGAGGTGGGCAGAACTTCTAGGAATGGTTTTCAAATATCCCCACAATATGAATGTGATGAGCTGCCACGCTAGTGATTGTATTGTTATGTAACGCACAGACCCTAAGCAGGGAGGTTCTGCAGGCCAGAGTAATAATAACTGAGCTCTTCTGAGAACTTTCTCTGCCTGCTGGTAGAAGAGGAAGTCAGGGAGATTCAAAGATTGAGGACCTTTGTGCTTTGAAGAAGGAGGGGTCACATGAGTACTGGGAACCTATAGGAGCAGAGAACTGGACTTGACTGGCAGCCAGAAAAGAAAAACAGACCTCAGAACTATAGCCACTAGTATTCTGCCAAAACCCCGAGTGAACTTAGAAGTGGGTTATTCTCACAAGCCTCTAGATAAAAGTCCAGACTGATTGCTATCTTGTGAGACCGTAAGTGATCATAGAATCCTGTTGAGTCTACCAGGATTTTTAACTTATGGAACTGTGAGATAATAAAGAGGTGTTGTTTTAAGTTATTTCATTGCATGTCCTGAAATGCGTGTAGCAAATGGTCTAGGGTTCAGCTCTGTCTGTGGACAGCTTGTCAGTGGAGGCTGAGTGAGGAATATGCACATCTGTACCTTGCGTGGTGGCACCAGGCAACCTATGGCACCTCTATCTTTATCTGCTTGGGCACAGGAATTTTGGGTTTCTTCTATTCTCTTGTGCTCCCCATAAGCAATATTATTTTATTTTTCCTATGAGCAGTATTATGTAGCTTATCCTCACCCCTGTACTGGACAGCAGGAAAGAGCTGGAAGAGGAAGGAGCTTGGCTCATTAAACTTGCATAGAAGTCCTTGGAAAACTCCTGACTCACCCACACATGAATTTGATAGAATTAACATGCCCAAACACTTAAGAAAACTAGAAACTTAAGTGTGGAATACTAAGTAGGTTTGCAGAATGACCGCTGAGTAACACAAATGAAGCAGGCTGGAAGAACATTGCGAAGGCTCTAGGTGCTAAACTGTCATTGGACCTACAGCCTACAAATGTAGCCCAAGACCTGCACGCTTAATCTAGGCAGAGTAAGACTGCCTGCTAAAATTAAAATAGGATCTAGAGGGGCCAGGGAGATGGCTCAGTGGAATAAGCGCTTCCCTGGCAAGCGCAAGGGCCTGAGTTCAATCCCCGGTTCCACAATAAATAAATAAATAAATAAATAAATAAATAAATAAATAAAAATAGGATCTAGGATCTGGAGTGTAGGGTGATATAGTTCCCAGTACTGAAAAAAAAAAAATCCAGAGTATCGTAATAAAATGTCTAAGGGCATGATGAAACACTTGCTACACAAAGAAAAAGAAAATCACAACTTGAATAAGAAAAGGCAATTGACAGGTACCAACACTGAACAGATTTTTTTTTGTTCTTTTTAGTACTAGGAATTGAACTCAGGACCTTGTGCTTGGTAGGCAGGCTCTGTGCCACTGAGCTCTACCTCCAGCCTGAGATTTTGAAGCTTCCATCATTAAAATGCTGTAAAAAGCAATTATACCTAACAAACAAAAGAAACAGCAGAAAATCTCAGCAAATAAATAGAAAATATGAAAGGTAAGAATTGTAGAATTGAAAACTAGCCAAATTAAAAAGCTTACGGAATGAGCTCAATAGTAAATTAGATATGACCTGTGGAACATCAGTGAATTTGCAAATGGATTAATAAAATTCACTCAATCTGAAAAATAGAAAGTGATCTGTGAACAAAATGAATGTAGCCTTAGAGACCAGTGGAATAGTAATCTAAGAGCTAACATTGTGTCATAAGATTCCAGAAGGATAAGAAGGATATGGGGATCAAAATACTCAAATAAATAATGGTTTCTCAAACATGGAAAAAGGCATATGTCTTTCAGAATTGAGTTGAACAAAATCTGAACAGGATAAATGCAATGAAATCTGTATAAAGTTATACCATAAATATAAAGACAAGATGAGCATAGTGGTGCACTTCTGTAATCCCAGTACTCTGGGAGTCCGAGACAGGATGACTGCAAGTTTAAGCTCACCCTGGACAATTTAGTGAGTTAGAAAGACTCCATCTTGAAATTAAAAATAGAAGGATTGGGGATGTATCTTAGGGTGAAGGCTTTGGGTTTAACTCCACATACAAAAATAAGACGGAAAAAGTATCCAGAGAAAATCATTACATTACCTACAGGGAAGGATGATTTAAATGAAAGCAAATTTATCACAAAATTATGCCGTACAGAAGGAAGTACATAACATTCTCAAGTTCTGAAAGAATAGTCATCTCTAAATTCTGCATTCTTCAGGAATGAAGAGAAAAAAATACTCTCTAATGAAGGAAAACTAACAGAATTTGTCAGTAGCAGACTACATTTAAGCAGGCATAAAGAAAATTCTCTAGGTTAGGTATAGCAAAGCAACAAAGGAGAGAGCAACGAGAGAGGGAGGGAGGGGCTGGGGGGAGAGAGAGAGGAAGAAGGATGAGGAGGGGGAGGAAGAGGAGGAAGAAGAGGAAGAAAAGGTGGAGGAAGAGGGGGAGGAGAAAAGACAAAAAGAGAAAGACAAGCCTTTTTCTGCCCCTTATATTGTATCCAATCTATGAGGATTAGGGTGGTGCCAACTCAATCAGTGGACTGATCCAGCAATTCCTCACCCTTAATGCCAGCATTGCACTATGAATCAATCAACACACTCTAGTGTCAGCTGCCTCCACAGAAACCAGACAACCCCGGGAGGCGTTGGTGGGGGGTGCATCTAAACACAAATCATAACAGGGATCTAGGGAAAAGGGCCTTTGAGCAGAGAGAGTAACATGTGCAAAGGCCCTGGGGAGAGGAAGTCCATGATACGCTGACAAAGCAAGAGACCAGTGTGCCTCTAGAGGGGGAGATGCAGTTAGAATTACATGGCTCTAGGTGGGGCAGCACCACCATCCAGACTGAGATGAGACATAATTAGAGTAGTTCCCGCAAAGGAGTGATGTGATCAGAGCTGTAACAGGTTCCCTCCGGTTGCTGTGTCAAGAGCAGACTGACTACCAGGGGCCAGGGTGGAAGCAGGAAGAAGAGTTTGAGGCTATTTGGGAAAGCCAGGGGTGGTAGTGGGAGCAGTGAGCAGCTTTCAGATTTCTGAAAGCAAAGCCAACAGGATTTGTTGCTAAGACCAGCTTTGTGGTAGGAGAAGGGGGAGGGAGAAAAAAATGCTAAGGATTTTGTACTGAGCACCTGGACGGGATTCAGCAGCTGGATCCAGACTAGAGAAAGGAATTTGTGTAGCCATTCTGCTGGGGCAGAGGCCTGGGCCCAGGCCTACCCAGGACCATCTCAGGCTCAGCAGCTTATACCTAGGAGTGGGATGGCTGCTTTTCTTATCTGTCACCCCATGATGCGGGATGATACACGTGGAACAACTTAGAGTGGTGTTTGGTATGCGTTAACCAGTCAACACGTATCAGTTACTAACAGAAATATGAAGTCACTCTGAGATACTGGGAAAATTCTTGGTGTTTGTCACTTGAGTACCCTTGGATATGGGTGCTACGAAGAAGTTGGGAGTACAGGAAGTTTATTTGGGGGAGTTTAGGGGATATGTTCCATGAAAAATGAAAGGCAGAGGAGTGGGGTGGGCAGAGGCTCATGGGCTGTGATGCCCATTGATGGCAGCTAGCCTACTAAAGAGCTCCTGAGCGAATGTTGCCCCTACAAGAAAAGGGGAGATGTTGGTCAGAGGGTACAAAATAAGATCAATAAATTCTGCACATCTAGTTAATAGTAATGCTTTGCATAATACTTGAAATTTGTTGAGTAAATCTTAAGTGTTCTCACCATACAGGAGTAACTTTGAGGTGGTAGACATGCTGATAATTACATTTCACAGTGTAACTATGTATCAAATCATGTTATACACCTTATATAAATATAGCTTTTATTTGCTCATGTCTCAGTAAAGCTGCAAAAAGAATAAATAGAGCTCTCTGAGCTCTAGTACCCCCTCCCCAGGTCAGGAACTAGTGAGGGCTTGTTTATGCTGAAGGCTATGTGTTTCTCTTTGCAGGACAAATGGACAGTGTGCCTCTCGGGGTGCCTGGGTGGCACTGGGTTTCACTTTAGTTTCTTATATTACCAGGGAATTTGGAATAAGGTACCATTGCTTCCCAGGCTCAGGGGTGTATTTCATCATCTTTATGCCACTGAGAAAGATGAGATAAGGAATTCTAAGGGAAGTTCAGGGAGAACAAAGCTGAAGATGTAAATGTTCCTTTAATGTGCAGTCACAACATCCACCAATACCAGGGCCACGCGTATGCACTCATACACTTTCTCACTCTTTTTACTATTTGTGGAAAGAAGCGCAGGAAGTCAGCACAGTTTTGCTCCTAGCTACCTCTTTTGCTTCTCACGAAAGGATAAACATTTTATTTCTTGTCATACTTCCTTTGGGACCACCAGATTTTTTTCAAGAAAGGCCCCAGAGAAGATCTGTGTCTGGGAGGCTGCGTGCAAACCAAAATGGGGCTGCTTGTGTTGGTAAGCTGAAAAGTTGCTCAAGTCAAACCACATCCTGCTCTGGACTTTGGAAGCCAGGTGGTCCCAGAAGGAGACTCAGAGCTGAGCAACCCTGTGAACCCTGCTCGCCTCAGTATGTGGTGACACCCTGGCATCTATGACCTCTCAACACCAAGCTTTTCTTCTGCGGCTACCTGACTTACTGGTCATCAATAAAGCCTGAGAAACTCATCTAATTCTTGTGGCTGTGCTACAACGTGGCTACATGCTGTGGTTCTCAGGAAAGTACTTTCCCGGCTATAAAAAAAGGCCATCGTCAAGATCAGAGATGGCCAATGCAGGTTGTTAGTATCAGCACAGCAGGAGCCAGGTGCATACCAAAAGGGACTGTTTGTGCGTATTATGGAGGAAAATATGTATTAAAATTGTATTTAAGGTATTTACAAGATGTTCATTTTACTCATGATTATACCAAAATATAATCGGAACTGTTAACGTATTTCAATGTGAGCGTATACTTAGGGCTGTGTTTGGGCAGTATTTTGTTTGTGGTATCATCAAGTTTTCTTTCTGATCAGACATGATTCATAGTAAAGAAATGACATCCAGAATCAATAAGGACAGATTATGGGCCGAAGCTACATGACAGCTGTTTAAAACCATAAACACTACTAAGTGATAACTGCTGGGCCTGTAGTCACACCGTAACATCGGGACCTTTATAGGCACACCAGGAAAGGAGTCAGGTTTATTGCTGTCATTGTGGAATTGCTATCAAACAGCCTGGCTTTGTGTCACAATTTAGTCTTCAACTGTTTCTTTCAGCTGCCAAGTTATCCAAGTGTGCACAACTTTTTTTCTCCTCCCAGATCTTTTTTTTTTTTTTTTTTGGTTGTTTAAATCCTTTTTTGGGGCCTGCCAGATAGCTCAGTGGATTAAAGTGCCTGCTTAGGCAGACGGGGGCCAGGGGTTTGATTTCACGGCTTGCCATTCTGGCCCTCCCCTGGGGTGCACTGAGACAGTGATGATTGTGACTGGGTGTGGCGGCGCCCGCCTGTAATCCCAGCACTTAGGCAATGGAAAACAGGAGGTTCACTAGGAGTCTGATCTGTGTAGTGAGATCTTGTAGACCCCATACTAAATACATAAAAAATAGATAAAAAAGTTCTTTTGGGGGGACAGTGCTGGTGGGGAGGGGGATGGAACCCAGGGCCTCACACAAGCTAGACAGGTGATCTGCCACTTAGCTATACCCCCGCCCCTTTCCCTTGATCTGCAAATTGGAACAATTGCCAACTTACCTATAAAAATAATACATCTACCATGTGAAAATAGTTTTAGCTATTCTGTGTTAAATGTGGGGTTATGATGACATTTGGCTCTAGCGGCACAAAATGTGAACTCTGAAACAAATTTGAATATGGAGTACGTCAGGTTTGTGTGGTTTCAATTGCTGAGAACTTTTTTGTGCTTATTGCTATTTCTTCTAGAGACTGCTCTGTTATTTGGTTCAAAATGTCAGATGATGGCTGGTCTCTGTGGCACATATAATCCAGGCAATTATAGTGCGAGCTTCTGCTGTCAGTGGTGGTTAAACATCCATATACCTTATTCCTTTTTCAGCCTCTGATGTTTCTTATTCAATTTAACTCATCTGTTTATTTTAAAACTTGATTTGAATGGGCTCCATTAACAGATGTTTTAAGGTGACAATCAAGTCTAGGGTGCCGTCAACTTTAAGCTAAGCACAATCCCCACCCCTCAAGCTGGATATGAAGTCTAATTTTAGGCCTGTTGCAATGCAGAGATATAACTGATTTATAAACAGCCTGTGTAACACCGTAGTATAGCTGACAAGCTTCTGTTCTTGGGCAGGGTGCAGTGTGTTATCTAACTGTCTAAATGGTGACCTTGATTGCAATTTTACCTGGAGTGCATCTCACAGAGCTACACAGGATAATTAAAATCACAGATTCATCATCCCATTTTAGTCCCATTACAGACAAACCTGGGCCTTCATGATAATGAAAACCAAATAAGGATTCACTTCACTAAATGTACAAATGAATATTAAAGCATAAAAGCAATTTGAAGTCACTTACTCTCTTTGTAATGAAAGTTACTGCAGGGAGAATCTTGGCTTGTGGCATGTACTTGCAGTTCTTGGACTGAATAGTCACTTAGGTTTCTTTTGCTTGTCTGGCCTGATGGTAGGGATTGGTAGGAGATTGATTTCAACACAGAGTGGCTAGAATGGTCCTATAGACATTGAATGAGCATGTTAAATATTCATCTGGTTTAATTGCATTTACTATACAACCTTTAAGATTAAGCAGAAGTTTTAGTTATTAAATGGTTCAGTTTTTAACAGTACATAATTTATTTGCTGTTATCTAAGTTAGTGAATTACTTCAGTGAAAATTCTTTTCATGAGGTGAATCTTACCAAACTGGTGCTCCTTTCATTTACATATGATTACTGATTATATTAAGTTAGGAATTTGGGTAACAGAAGGAGTGGCACTCCAAAATCTTAAAATGTCTGACAACTAATGTATGTGTTATATTCCATTATAAATTGCAGACCGGGGTCTGACACTTGCTGGCTGCCCTATTGTAGTTTTCCATTTCTATGAATATTGATAATGACAGGTGGATATCAGTTTAAGGAAGAGTGAATTAACATGTAATATTTATATTGATTTCTAAATGTACATTTAAAGTAAATTTGTTTTATTTTAGGATGTTACTTTTTCTATTTTGATTTTTTGTTTCATTTCTTGTACAATGACATTTAATGATATATTGGCACAATTAAAAAATCATTTCTGAAAAAAAATCATTTCCGAAGTGCTACCAAAATACTGGTTGTTTTTAAAAATTCAAGTGATTTCTGTAAATTATCGAACAAGACTCAAGTGTTGCCTACAGGTTTCAATCTATATTATAGTACTGTTTCCACCAAGGCCACCTACTCCATTTTGTAATATGAAATGTTACTGAACTATTAAAATATAGAAGAGTATGAGACTATAACCTACATCTAGCTACCCACCACCTGGTTTTATCAAAATGTTACCATTTTGTCATATTTCTGATCCTTTAAAAATAAATAAGCAGACTTCTGGTTTCAGCTCAGAGATGTAGAGAGCTGCAAACATGTCCCTCCCACGCTTCCAAGAAAAAATCTGAGCAGCCTGGAAATTAACAGCGAACTGAGCTTCAGGAGCAAATGGCCATTTCAAAATCAGGGGAGGAGAGGAAGGGGAGAGTTAGAGGAAGACTGAGAGGAACAGAGACAGACAGACAGACAGACAGAGAGACAGAGAGACAGACAGACAGACAGAGAGAGACAGAGACAGAAAGACCACCAGATGCCATAGAACTAGATAGGAAGATTAAGCAAGAAAAAGTGGCAAATTGCTGGAGGCAGAGAGTTGCTTGGCTTGAGAACGTGAAGCCCTTAGGCACAGCAGTTGGAGGGAGGTGGTTTTACTCTTTTGCTGGCTTTTCCTTTAGGGGCTCCACCTGGCTGTCATGGGCTTGGGGAAAAATCCAGAGAAAACTCGTGTAGTAGGCTCAGAACTGCTGAGAATTCTACTCAAAGAGGGAAAGGCTTATTCTGCAGGGGAAGGACATGGTGTGAGGGCTCTGGTGCAATACATTGCAGCTGGGTGAAGGGAACTCACCCGGCCACCACACTGTACCTTGCCCCCTCCCTAGTTTACCTAAAATGAGATGCAATCGGCAGGAAAAAGGGCCTCAAATTGGAGGTAGCCTGAGAACACTGGTGCTAACCACTGCAGCTGGGGGAAGGGGGTGGAGAGCTCTAGCCCTGGAGGAGAGGCAGAAACACCTGTGAGATCTGTACCCCCAAACACTGGCCTGTTATGTACTGTGGAGAATGAGGTTTAGAATAATAGAGAACTGCTCCCTTCAACTGTACTGGCATGTCAACAAGCCTCCAGAAATAACAACAGTGGACTCTAGCAGGGAAAACCACAAGACAGGCTTGCTCTAAAGAACAGCACAAAGGAAGGCCCAAAAAGGAATGGACAAGAAAATAGCACTAGAGGAATCTGAAGTTTCTGATGTCTGTAGGAATAACAGACTTCAACACAGCCCAACTTCTTCATTTTTATTTTTTAATGTATTTGGAACAGGGTCTCACTGTGCAGCTTGGACTCGTAGTGATCCTTCTGTTCTCAGCCTCCCAAGCACTGGGATTCCAGGTGTGTGCCACCATGCCTGGTCTCAGTGGCTGGCTCAGCACACCACGGTTGGGCCGGCATGGCATGTGATGACTGGCCAACTTCTGTTTAGATTAATACAAATCCATACATGAACAATGCATTTAGCTAAGCATCTACTACTCTATACAACATGTCTAGCTTTCAAGTGAAAATTGCAAGACACACCAAAGGGCAAGTAAAGCAGTCTAAAGAGACAGAGGAATCACTAGGATCACATGTAGATGTGATAAAGCTGTTGAAGCTGTGAAGCCATAGGCACATTTAGTAGCTCTGCCCACTGAGTACCGTTTAACACCCAGTGCTCTCTCTCTCTCTCTCTCTCTCTCTCTCTCTCTCTCTCTCTCTCTCTTTGGTACAGGGGTCTCACTATGCAGCTCATAGTGATCTTCCTGTCTCAGCCTCCCCAGTGCTTGGATTACAGGCGTGTGCTACCACACCCAGTTTTGGTGGCTGGCCTGGTGCACCCAGGTTTTGGGGACTGCCATAGCATGCAATACTGTGATGGAACCTGGGTCCTGGCACTTGCAGACAGGTGCTTAGACTACTGAGCTATTATCTCCCCAGCCCCAGGTGCCATTTTAGATGCCATTTTTTGAGTGAATTTAACAAGGTCTGAGCTCTTAGGTTAAGGTCTAACAGAGGACAGAGAGCATAACTATAGATGAGTGAAAAGATAAGTATGGTTAGTAAAACATGCAGTGAAGAAATGCAGTAGGGGAAAAGTATCATTGAGTGGCTGGTGCAGTGTGTGGGCTGTTTCAGATGAAGTCATGGGGAAGATCTCTGAAGGGAAGTGATGTGGGGGCTCATATATGATTAATGAAGAAAGTCCTGCCATAATTCAGAGCCAACCATGCAGAAAACTGCAAGTGCAAACGTCCAGAGATGTGAGCAAGTTTGGATCCCCTGAGGATAATAGTCATACTTTGCAAGGCAGAAATGCTATGGGCATGTTGCTTATGAAAGCAAACTTGCAGCTGTGCCTCAGCTAACCCAAGTGAGGAAGTGGTGGGTGCATTTTCTCCCGCTTACATAATTCTTTCTCTTCAAATATGTGTAGGAATTACTCCTGTCTCCGCCCATTTTAGAGGGGCAGGGAAAGTCTGTTCTATCTTCTTTGTAACCACATTAGCACTGGCGGAATCTGAAATCCATGAAGGCACAGAGTGAAAAGGAATGCGGACTTGTAGTTATGAATAAACACTTCGTGTGTCCTCTTTACAATCGTAAAGAATATACATTAACTCAGCTACTCTTCCTTACCCTACAACTCCTGCTCCATGTAGTGGTCATTCCTGTATTGCAGATGGGAAAACTAAAATCCACAGTTACCTGACTTGATGAAAATCACAGATCTATTGTAGGTCAACCCTAGTATGTGATGTCTGCCAGCTTCACTTCCCATGGTTATATTATACCCCGAGAAGGTTGGGTATTCTTAAAAGTAGAGCCCTTGTTGGAAAGAAAGAAGACAGAAAACCAAGTTTAGTTGTTGAATTCTTATAGCTCAGTTTGTAAAATTGTTAAAGCTTTGGCTGATGAAGAGGAATGAATTTAATAAATAAATTTTGAAAGCTCTAGCACTTGTTCATTGTCATGAGTACTTAAAAATAGGTGAGGATTGAGAACCAAGATGGCAGAGTGGTTTAAGCAGCAAAGAAAGAGCTTCTTGAGAGTCACTATCTACATGCTAAAATATAGCAATGTGAGGAGGACAAGAAGGAGGAAAGTGGGTCCTCTGGACCCACGAAGGATCTGAAGTGTGAATTGAAGCCCGCAGAGAGAGCAAGGAGAGAAAAAAAGAAAGAAGGAGGTAGCCAGTGGGGCCTTCTGCCTGAGGTGGAACTCATTGCACGAGAGGAACAGTTTAAACCAGAAGACACATGGTGAATGCTGGTGACCCCAGAGAACTCCACAGATGCAGCAGTGGAGGGGAACAGTGGATGTGAAGGATTGCACAAGCTGGCAGTGAGTACTGAGGGCTCAGTTATCCTATGCAGGAGAGCAGTTGGCCAGGAGCCATCGTGGAGAGAGGCCGACTGAGCTCAGAACTCAGAGCCAGCTGCAGGCTTCATCTAGTCAATCCTAGCTGGGCTCAGGCCCAAGAAAGGTGCACTGACAGCTGCAGGTCAAATGAGTATGTTCTTGGCTAGAAGATGCAGGCTCATTTAGTCTCCATTATCCCACCAAAAAGGTACTATTGGCTTGCTGGGATAGATCAGCATGGATTGAGACTTGCCTGCACACATTGTCTACTAGTGACAGCAGAGACAAAACTGGAGGTGGACTTTTTTCTTTCTTTTGTTTTTTCTTACCCCCTCTCTCTCTCTTGTTTATAGTTTGTTGCTATAGTGGTGTTTTTTTTTCCTCCTTAATTGTTTGATCTTGTTTTTATATGAGTATTAATGTGGTTTCTGGACTCTTTGTGGTTGTAGTCCTGTTCTTCTTTTTAACTCTTCCTTCTCTTTCCCTCCAGTCTTCTGCACCAATCTCCCAAAGTTAGCATGATTTCCCTTTGTCCTTCAACCTTACTTCTAATATCCTTCTCCTCTTCTACTTCTCTATTTCCTCCCTAACCTGTTTTACTTCATTTATTTTAAAAAAATTATGTATTTGGTACAGGGTCTCACTATGCAGCTTGGACTCACAGTGATCCTCCTGTCTTAGCCTCCCCAGCACTGGGATTACGGGTGTGCACCGCCATACCTGGACTTGGTGGCCAGCTCAGCACACCTGGGTCGGGGCTGGCATGGCATGTGGTGCTGGAGATATGCTCGCCTAAGCAGGTGCTTAGTCCATTGAACTATCTCCTGACCCTCTAACCCATTTTAAATTTTAACCTGTGATGGCAAAATTGACATTAAGGACTTGTATACTGCATATAATATTTTGGCTTGTTTTAGATTTTGTAATATAACCACAAATCTAGTTCATATGGGCTAAGGTGGCAACTTAATGGCTATTTTAATTTGTCATTCTCTAGGCTGTGGTTTGATTCTGTTGTCATTGATGATGGTACCATTATATTCAAAAGTGACATAATTGTACCAGATATTCTTCCTGGTATTCCAAAACTGAGATTGACTAAGAGTCACAGAAAATACTGTGGCACAGTACACAGAAGCAGAGGCTGGGCCAACCAAAAAGTTACTTCTCATCCCCCCAAAATTGAAGAGGGTACGACCTGTCAGCAGCCTCAAAACTAAAAAACCAGTTACACCTGGAAAATACCTTGGAGAAGTATTCATTTACTAAGTGTTGTAAATACTAGCAATAAAACAACTCACCATAGGTAATTTACAAGCATCAATCCAGGAATTAAACTAAAGGAAGAAAACAAAATGAGAAGATACTTAAGATGCAACACCAGACATACAGTGTACCAAAGACAAACCCAGGGGCCAATGAGGTGCAACAATCCAGAGCCATTCACTTGACCTCTCTGAAGTGATAAAAACACAGTAATTGTATGAGGTTCTAGAAAAAAAATCTAATCAAAATAATTTCTCAGATAACTGCAGAGATCGTACCCACAATGAAAACCATGCTTAATGACCAGAGCAGATATAGACAAAAGAATAGAGATGCTCAATCAAATTATGAAAGCCATGAATGCTCACCATAAAAAGAAATGGAATACATAAGGCAGATTCAAGCAGATAGCAAGGAGAATAAAAATTCCATTGAAAATAGATATAACAGATTAAGCTAATGTGAGGACAGGGTCTCAGATATAGAAGATATGCTTGGGTTATGAATCATGAAAAGAAAGATTTCTTAAAAATAGCAAGGGACCATGAGAAATCAATCCAGCAGCTGCTATATGAGGCAAAGAAGATTAACTTATGATTGATTAGATTTCATGAAAAAGCAAGAGACAGCACAAATGGTATATATAAAAAAAACTGCTCACAAACACCATGGCAGAAAATTTCCCCAATAAACAGATAAGTTAAACATATAGAACTCCGGTTAGTCACAGTAAAAAAGAAAATCCATGGCCAGGCATATCATAGTTCAAATTGCAGAAGTTGAAAACAAGAATAGGAGAAGGTTAAAGAAATAAACCACCTATAAAGGAAAGCCTATTACAATTACAGCTGATTTACCAGCATAAATCCTCAATGAAAGGAGAATTTGGAGTGAAGTATTTCAAGTTCTAATGGAAAACAACCTTCAACCCAGATTGATGTTCCCTGAAAAACTGTTTTTCAAAACTGGTGGAGAAATGATATGCATCCATGAGAAAGGACATCTGAGGAAATTTATGACCACCAAACCAGACTCCAGAATGCTTTAAAGGACATTCTAGTATAAGACAACACAGATTGAACTCCACGAACCCCAACAGAAGGAGTCTAACCAGGCAAAGCAAACAAACAGAAGGAAAAGTGGGGAGGGGGAGGTGGCAACACAGGAAAATAACATGACAAGCATAAATCAATACATAAGTTATAACCATCAATGTTAATGGTCTTAATTCATCAATCAAAAGATACAGACTTGCAGAATGAATCAAGATCCAACAATATGCTGCATATAAGAAACACATGTAATTCCAAAAGAAATTCATAGACTGAAGGTCAAAGGCTCTGATAGATTCACTGCTGAATTCAGCAAGAAATTCAGAGAAAACCTAACATCACTACTTCTAAAACTCTTTAATGAAATTGAAAAGGAAGTAATATTCTTAAATTCAATCCTGGAAGCAAGCATTAGCCTGATACCATAACCAGAGAAGGACCCAACTAAGAAAGAGAATTACAGGCAAATCTCTCTAATTTATTTATTTATTTATTTATTTATTTATTTATTTGTACTAGGAATCAAACTCACTACCTCAAGTTTGCTAAGTGGTTGCTGTGCCTCTGGACTATATCCCCATGCCAGGCTAATCTCCTTAATGAACATAGATGCAAAAATCCTCAATAAGATACTGAGAAACAGAATGCAACAACTTGTCAAGAAGATTGTACACAATGACCAAGTGAGACTTATCCCAGGGATGCAGAGATGCTTCAACATAGGCAAATCATTAAGTGTAATATACTGTATAAACAGAGGCAATGACGAAAATCATATGATCATCTCAGCAGATGCAGGAAAATCTTCTTACAAAGTACGGAACCCATTCGTAATAGAAACCCTATAGAGAATTGAAATACACAGTCTTTATCTCAACCTGATAAAAGCCATCTATGACAAATAAACAGCCAACACCATACTAAATGCACAAAAACTGAAAGCTTTCTATCTAAAATCAGGAACAAGACAAGGATGTCCAATGTGTCTACTCTTACTCAACATAGTTCTGGAAACTTTACCCAGAGCAATTAGACAATGGAAAGACATAAAAGCGGGGCTGACTAAATAGCTCAGTGGATTAAAACACCTGCAAACAGGTGCAGAGGCCTAGGGTTCAATTCCCGGGCCTGCCGTGCTGGCCCTGGCCCTGCGGCATGCTGAGATGGCAAATGAGACTGGGTGTGGTGGCATGCGCCTATAATCCCAGCACTTGGGAGGCTGTAAACAAGAGAATCACTATGAATCCAGTCTAGTAGTGAGACCCTGAACACCCTGTAGACCCTTCCCTAAAATACAGAAAAAAAGAGAAGAAATAAAAGGAATAATGATAGGAAAAGGAAAAGTTGAAGTATTATTTGCAGATCACCTTGTATTCTACATAGAAACTCCCAAAAACTCCACTAAAAACTGCTAGATTTAGTAAACAAATTCAGTAGCATAGCTGGATACAAAGTCAGCACTAAAAAATCAATAACCTTCCTGTGCACAAATACCAAACTCACTGAGAGAGAAATTAGGGAAACAACACCTTTCACAATATCATCCAAAAAAATGTAATACCTAGGAATCCATCTAATGTAGGATGTAAAAGACCTCTACATTGAGAACTACAGTACTTTGAAAAAGGAGTTTGAGGTGGATATCAGAATGGAAAGATATGCCTTCTTCCTGGGTAGGAAGAACAAATAGAATGAAAATGGCCAGACTTCCAAAACTGCTATACAGACTTAATGCAATTTTGATAAAAATTCTGATAGTATGTTTCACAAATTAGAAAAGGCAATCCTAAAACTCATTCAGAGCCAGAAGAGACCTAGAATAGCAAAGCAATTCTTGGCAACAAAGGCAAGACAGGGAGCATTACAATCCCTAACTTAAAATTATATTGTAGTGTTACTGTGATAAAAAAATAGCATGGCATTGGCCAAAAAGACAAAATGAAAACAAAAACCAACCAAAATAACAGACCCAAAGATCAATGGAACAGATTAAAAGGTGCAGAAACAACTCCAGACATACTCAGCCATCTTACATTTGACAAATGTGTTGAACACATTAACTGGAAGAACGGTAGCCTCTTTAATAAAGTGGTGCTGAAAAAACTGGCTCTGCACATGCTGAAGATTCAAATTGGACCCATGTCTTTTCACCATGCTATAAATTCAGAATGATTCAAGGATCTAAATAGTAAAACAGAAACATTAAGTCCACTGGAAGATAGAGTAGGAAAAACTGTTGAAGATATTGGTGTAGGCAAAGACTTTATGAATAAGACTCTTATCGCACAGAAACTATTGCAAAGAATCAACTGGGATCTCATCTTATATTTTTTTATTAATTTTATTGAGAAACAAATAGCAATGAGACAGTTTCAAAACAGGTTAGTAGGACAGTTTCAATAATTAATACATTGCATATTGTCTTCATAGTAGTTATTCATAGTACAAGATGCAGACATGATATCTTGTCCAAACACCATTAGGACAAATCTTTCTTCTCATTGAATTAAGAGAAAGTAGCTGTATACCTATCCTAACTACTTTGTATATACATACAAAATGGTCCTTCATTTGTATCCCCTTTTTTGTTTAGTTTTGTCAGAGATGGGTATTCCATTGCCATTTAAATATTGTAGGTATGGGAATTCAGCAAAATAATCCAATATAGTTCAGTAGTCCATAATAATGGGTTGTCCATAGGACTGGCAATGTCAGAAGTTGTTGACTTGTGCCTTTTACAGCTTATCATATTAATATGGCTTCACTTTTTATACCTCGTTTTTATACTTTTCTGCTAGATGGTTAAGACCAAGATAAAGCAAGACCTAATAGCAAGAAATGTAACTTCTGTATCTGACAAGGTCAGTCAAATCACCTCAGCATTTACCCTGAAACTCTGTACTGCAGTTTGTAGACCCTTTGTCAGTATAAGCCATGTGGATAAATCACAGCCATTGCCTGACCAGTTTGCTCTCTGTGAAAGCCTGAGAGAATGTTTTCTCTCCATGTGACTCTCCTTAGGCACACTCTACATCGTCGATCACTTTCCTCTGTGGCCCCATAATCTCCTTGATCAGAAAATTTGGGACATCACTTATTAAAAAACTTTGCATAGCAAAAGAACCCAAAAACAGGGTGAAAATACAACCCACAATGTATGGGAAAAAATGTTTGCCAACTGTTTCTCAGATGAAGGATTACTATCGAGAATATACAAAGAATTGAAAAAGAAAAAAATCAGACCTCCCAAATTTAAAGACCCAGTCCAAAAATGGGCATCAGAGATAAATACACACTTCTCAGATGAATAATACAAACAGCAAATAAATATATGAAAAAATGTTGAACATCACTGTTTATTCCACAGATGGAAGTTAAAACAACACTGAGATTCTATCTCACTCTATAAAGCATGCTTATTAGGAAGAGACCAACCGGTAACAAATGCTGAAGTGGCTTCAGGGAAAAAAGCAACCCTTCTCTGTTGTTGGTGGGAGTGTAGACTTGTACTTGTACTTTTAAGGTGTGTTTTTTTTTTTTTTTTCGGAACCGGGGCTTGAACTCAGGCCCTTGCACTTGCCAGGGAAGCACTTATTCCACTGAGCCATCTCCCCGGCCCCTAGACTTGTACTCTGTGCAAATCAGTGTAGAGTTCTCAAAAAACTAGGGTTGGAAGTCCCATTTGACCCAGCTATTTCCCTTCTGGGTATCTTGCCAGAAGAATGATAAATGTCCCACCACAGTGATATATGTGCACCCATTGTAAAATTGGAAGAAACTTCAAAAGGTAAAGGTAAGGAGAAACTGGCTTGGGGGAATGGAGAAAAGAAGGAAGGTAAAAGCAAAAATATATAGTTAACATAGTTATACTACTAGTTTCTTTTGAAAAGAAAATTTTGTGTTGTTATTTGGACAATTAAATGCCAATTTTTTTACTTTGAGTAACTAAAGATAACAGCATACAATGTTAACTATTGTTATCCTCCTATTGTCTTGTTTTGAAATTTTGTGCTTTTTCTCTTTAAAATATTAAAAAAAGGGAAAATGGGTAGATTAAATAGTTGCAACATCACAACTCCTTCTGCTATATTGCTACTTTGAATACTACTGTACAATATTATTACTGTGATGGCAATGTTTTTTTTCTATTTTTTTTGTGTGGCTGAACTGGGGATTAAACTCAGGCCCTCATACTTGCCAGGGAAGCACTTATTCTACTGAGCCATCTCCCCGTCCCCTGATGGCAATGTTTTCTGGCATTTGCCTGATTCTAGACATCAGTTTTTGTGATTTCAGTAACTGTCAAGTAACTGATCTTAGCCTACTGTTTTGTATACTTCATTTTCATCACCTCATATGCTTTTCATACTTTTTATGTAGTCGATGTATATGCTTTGAGGAGAAATGAAGCATAATATGAGCAAATTGAGGTCATGATTGGAAGAGAATATTCCACTAGATGAAAAGGATTATTATAATCTGTGCATATAGCTCAGTAGTACAGTGATTGCTTATCTTGTGTATTTGAAACTCTAGGCTCCAAGCCCAGCACTGCCAAAATAAACAAACAAAAACATAAAGGAAGAAAAACCTTTCCCACAGCACCTTTATCTGACATACTAAAAGGCTACTGGTGCTTGGTAATACAGATTCATTGATAATAACAATAAGCTTGTCTTCTGGATGGTTAACAACCTAAGTTTGCAGACCAAAATTAGAGAAAAAGGAGGGCTGCAAGGAAAGCCAACATTTTGGCCCTAGCCTTCTAAGGTCAATTAAGACTCAGGACATATGAGAACTTGTACTGTAACGTCATGTACCTCGGTAGTGTCCCAAATTTTCTGATCAAGGAGATTATGGCGCCAAAGAGGAAAGTGATCGATGATGTAGAGTGCGCCTAAGGAGAGTCACTTGGAGAGAAAATATTCAGGCTTTCCCAGAGAGCACATTGGCCAAGCAATGTCCGTGACTCATCCACATGACTGACACTCACAAAGGATCCACAAACTGTGGTATGGGGTTTCAGGTTAAATCCTGAGGGGATTTCACTGACCTTCTCAGACCCAGAAGCTACAACTCTTGTTGCATAGGTCCTGATTTACCTTGGTCTTAACCATCCAGTAGAAAAGTATGAAGACAAAATATAGGAAGTAAAGCCATGCTGTTATGTTGAGCTGTGGGGGACTCAGGTCAACATTTTTTGACACTGCCAGTGAAGCAGAAGACCCAATACTATTATGGGCTACTGGACTCTTTTGGAATATTTTGCTGAGTTTACACACCTATAATATTCAAATAACGGAACTTAACAAAAAAAAAAGGGTATACAGATGAATGTCCATTTTGTATCTGTGTATTCAAAGTGGTTAGGATAGATATATAGTTACATTCTCTTAATAGAATATATAGTTACATTCTCTTAATGAATAGAATGATTTGTTCTAATGGTGTTTGTAAATAGGATATCAAGTCCACATCTTGTACAGCAATTAACCACTAAGAAGAATGTATGCAGTGTGTTAATTATTGAAATTGCCCTAGCGATTTGATTTGAAACTGTCTCATTGCTATTTGTTTATCAATAAAATTATGAAAAAAAGAGCCAAAAAGGAAAAAAAAAGGTAAATGTTTTGCATTGATTCATGACGTCAAGAGGTAGCCCCAACAGAGCAACTAGGAACAATCACAATTCCAAATTTGCTTCAGAAAATGATAAGAAGGGAGGAAGAATTGTACTGGAATCTAGAGGAAGTATTTTGATGGGTTTTATTGGCCATGAATCTTTATTGTAATAAATTTAAAATGTTAAACATTCAAGAAAAAAAAAAAGAAGATACAATCTGGGTTGATCGGCCCCCAAAGAGCAGTAATAACTGGGCATCTATTGTGTAGTGCCTCCTATAGCCCAGAGATGTTAAGTAATTTGCTCACAGAGCACAGCTTGTAAATGCTAGGTCTGGGTTTGAGCTTGTAGGTCATTTAACTCAGTTTGTGCTTGCTCACTCCTCACTGTATGATTTTACAGCATTGTCTGGGTGGTGTCTGCTATGGTTAAAAACCCCCAAACCAGATGGTAATTAATTAGCATGAGGGGATACCCAAATCTGTTAGGTTCTGAGAGCCTGCTGGGAATCTTGGCTGAGCTATACGATGATAGGGTACTGTGAGTTGCTTTTTTTTAATATGCGGCCACATCTCATTTGAAATTGCAGCTTCCTGTGAATGCCTTATGATGTTATTTGAAGGGAAATAAGCATATGAATTTTTAAAAAGTTTCCTCAAGTGTATTGATTTTTACGAATGGGTGCAATTAGTACTTCTCATTTGTTCCAATAAGTGTTTATTCTGGCAACCGTTGGTTCCACGTAAAGTTCCTCAATACTGAAAGATTTTGCAGGTTCTGCTGCCTTGATTCTCTAGGACTTGGATGTGATGGATGGCTTTAAACATGCGCAGTAATGCAAGTGTTGCTATTGCCAGCACAAATGGAAAAATGTATTGCCTTAATTTATAAAACAGGCTTGTCTAGTTTTGGATAGCCTTTATATTTAACCTGACAATTTCTGTTTTGTAGGAGGGTAGGGAGGAAGAGGGAGGGAGTGTGACTGGGCCCTGTTCATCAATAAGATCCCGAGGGGATGGGGGTGTGGCTCAGTGACATAGTACTTGTCTAGCATGAGCAAGTCCCTGTTAAAATCTCCAGCACTGAAAAAAAAAAGAAAAGAATGAAACCTGAAAAAAAATTCCAGTGTGCTTTTTGATGGCACCCTTCCTGCTAACATAATGGAGAAGATTCCAAAGCCAGATGGTGGTGTAGCGCATGCTCCTCAAGCTAATATGCCCTCTCCCGAGGCTCTTGGTGAAATGCACACTATAACAGAGGTCTGGGTTGGCAGCAGCTGTCTGTGGGGAAGCTGAGGTGCTGCAGGTCTAAGAGGCTCCCAGGTGATACTATTTTTAGTAGCAAAGATGACTTCCCTTCCAGACCCCCTCCACTGTCTCAGGCTGTGTGGATCACTGGAATCATCTGGGGTAGTTTAAACAACCAAGTTTTCCAGGGTCCCACCAGACCTGCTCAATTAGAGCCTCTAGGGATGAGCCTGGCAGGTATTTGGAAAAAGGAAAAAAAAAAAAAGCAATGGCTGTGATATGATAGTAAAGCCATCACCCTTGTTTATTGGGAGCAGGAGAGCAGTAATGACAACTTGGAAAACTTCACTGTACGAACCGGATTGAGATGTTTAAAGACAAGCCTTCTGACATCCTAAAAGCTTCTTCTCTTGGACCTGAAGTATGTGAGAAATCTTACCAGGTACCCGCCCCAGAACACAATCAACGAGTTTCTGATAATTGTGTTCAGACTGGCTTAAGTCAGTGTGTGGAGGAAAAAGTACTTAATGGTTAGCCTGCTGACCTTCCTAGCATTAGATAATGTCTGTGAAGGCTCAGGGAGTGTGTCCAGGGAGGCAGGGGCCCAGATACGGAAAAGAGAAGTCATGATTATGAGGTTGGAGCTGAAATTACTATGGTGAGTATTTAAAGTGTCATTTCAGCTCTTTCCTCTGTTCTTGGGTGTGGGGTTTCGTTTTCGTGGTGTGTGAGCAAGCTGGAAAGCAGGCTGTCTTTGTTGTAGTGAGGCAGATCTCGTGGTGGGCTTTGCAGGTTGCTCTGTTTGTAGGACGTATGACTTTTTCTGTTTTGATAACTGAGATACCTCAGCAAGTGGCTTTTCAGCCTCTCCCAAGCCTTCCTGTTAACCTTTTCCTGAGGTCAAATAGGAAGATAAAGCAGCATGTGTGGACTGCTGTACACAACTTCCGCTCTGTCCTTGAGCTACTGTTTCCCTCTCTTGCAGTTTTTCTTCAAAAGTTTACCATCATTGTATGTGTGACTTCCTTCACTTAGGTCCACAGCTGGGGAAAAATTGGGTGCCTTTCTTTCTATTCCTCTTCTGAAGCTTACAGTGTGAGATGCAGTTTGCCTTGTCCCAGGAAACTTCTGCCCCAAAGAACATCTGATCAGAGTACTAAGGGCCATCAGCATGAGGGGTTTCTGCCAGGGCCTGAATTGCATGTTTGTGGATGCCTGGAGCGGGCCTCGTTCTACGCTGAGCTTGAAGTCATAGTAGGACAGGGTGTGTGGGTGAGAGCAAGGACATCTGGAACATGTTTCTGGCTTTCAAACCTCTGGCTCAGATGACACAAAGGACCTGTGGGCGAAATGTCTGCCCTTCGGGAAAGATCAAGATGAGAGGAGTGCAGTGGGCGCGCACCAAGTGTCTTCTATGTCCCTGTGCTGTTCTAGGCCCTGGGAGCAAGCCGGGAGAGAGACCAGTTGAAACATACTGCTTGTGCCGATTGTGGTGCACTTCCAACATGCTAAGGGAGCACAAAGGCAGTGAGGCAGGAGGACCACAAGTTTGAGGCCAGCTTAGAAGGCCCTAGACTCAATTCCTAGCACATGGGTGCATGCATGCATGCTCGTGCGTGCGCGCGCGCGCGCGCGCGCGCACACACACACACACACACACGACTCAGAGCCTAGGGTAGGTCAGAAGAAATGAGATCAGGCAAAAAGAATGGATGGGCGCCACCAAGGAAAAGGATACTTGAGTATCTGGAAATCAGCCTTTCCAAAGAGTAAGATCGAAAGTGTGAGGAAGCAAGGCCAGGAGGAGAGAGGGATCTTATACACTCTTGTAAAGAACTTGCTTTTTAAAAATTTTGGTGGGGCTGGGGATATAGCTAGCAGCATAAGCACCTGCCTGGCAAGTGCAAGGTCCTGAGTTCGATCCCTGGTGCTGGGGGATGAAATATATATATATTCAATATATATTGAATATCATCAACAACAACTGTAGGAGACTCTGATTCTGGTAAGTAGAAGCATAGGAAACACCCTAGAAGCATTTAGGGTTTCAGTTCTCATCCTATAC
>NW_004524586.1:29109055-29115489 GCF_000260255.1 Octodon degus
GGGTACTGGGGTTGAACCCAGTGCCTTCACATTGAGCTACATCCAAGCCCTCTTTTATTTTGAAACAGGGTCTCACTAGGCTGACCAGACTGGCCTGAAACTTGCCATCCTTCTGTCTCAGCCTCCAGAAAGTCAGGATTGTAGGATTGTAGGTATGCATCAAAACCTGGCTTCCTTGTGAGGAACTTGGACTCTTAGGGTAAGCCCTGGAGGAAGGATTGAAGGCGGGCATGTGCCATCATCAGAAGTGGAGGAAGTTTCAGTTTGTATCCTTTCAGCTTTTAAAAACAGCTTTATGAGATCTAGTTTTTCTGTAGGGTCTATAGGATGTTCAGGGTCTCAATACTAGATCAGACTCCTAGTGATTCTCCTGTTTACAGCCTCCCAAGAGCTGGGATTACAGGCACATGCCACCACTCCCAGTCGCTGCACTGCCGCTGTCTCAGCTTGCCCTGGGGGTGGGGCCGGCACGGATCCATCCTGGCCCCTGTGCCGCTTGCAGGCACTTTAATCCGCTGAGCTATTTGGCCTGCCTTACAAGATCTATTTTAGGTACCATAAAATCACCCCATTTAAAGTGTCCCCTTCACTGATTTTTAGTATATTTACTGAGTTGTGTGATGATCACCACAGTCTAATTCTCCAACATTTCCATTGTCCTTTGGGCTGCATACCTTGTGCCAATTTATAGTTACTCCTATTTTCTATGCCCTGCCCCAGGCAGCCACTCTTTCTATTTTCTCCTTTTTCTTTAACATTAAGGAGAATTTTTTGCTGAGTGTAATATTACCTTAAGGAATGTCTTTCTCAAATTACAAACTCTTGTGTTTGGCCTCCCAGCTCTTGCTTAGCCATCCCCATCAGCATGCTTTAGGTTGTATATAGCAAACTTGTTGTCTGGGGCTGTCTTAAACATGTTCATTTTCTCATATAATTGGAAGACTAGAGGATGGGGTGGCCACAGGCAGTGTGACCAGCCACTCAATGTGACATCAGAAGCCTGTGTTACTGTCTGTTCTCCACAGTGCTGTTCTGGCAATATCTCTGGCCAGAGGCTGGCATGCTTGCTTGTGGGAGGGCATCCATTGGCAGTGGGGTCTTGCTTTGCTGTCCACAGATGGTATGGAAGGGATGTTTCCCATATGCTAAGTTGGGGTGAGTTCAGTTCCCATTGTCCACCCTGGACTAGTGATTGGCTTGGAATTGATTAGGCTGCCCCTCTGGAGCTGAGAATGGGGACCTGTGACCAAAATAGACCCTGCTAGGGAAAAAGGAAGGAAACCAACAATACTTACTGAGGGTTATTGAGTGGCCATGTTGGATTGCTTCGCTTGCCATTCCTTTCACTTTTGGGATCCTCTTCTGCGTTGAGCAGAGGCAAAGTAGTCCCTTGATTTTGAACTTTTTCTCTAAAGGCAAGTAGACATCCTGGCTGTATGAGACTGAATGTGACTCATGATCTCAAAAGGCTGGAGAGTAATAATTGTAGGTGAGCTTTTTCGAAAGCAATTCTAGCTTTAAGTCTCTGTTAAGTGATATCAATACAGATTTCACCGATTTAGGAGTTTCTTATGCTCAGGGACTACACTGAGGTTTATTTCAGGATACTTTAATAGTGTGCACAATACATATTGGGAATGGCGTTCACATTAACACATGTGTGAAACAATTTATTTTAGAAAACGTTTTTGCTTTAGGATAGAAATATTTAAATAAAATATAATTAGTATTAAATAACAGAAAACCACTATTCTCTAGTTATTAATTTAGCCCTTTGGAAACCTTGGAAAGAAATAAGATTGTGTTCTTTTTTTTTTTTGTGGTACCCGGGATTGAACTCACCACCTTGCACTTGTCAGGCAAGTGCTTATTCTACTGAGCTAGCTCCCTGGCTCAAGATTGTGTTCTCACTGCAATATTCCTGTTACTATGTGAACTTGAAATGAACAGAAATGTACTTCTTTCAAGTATAATTCATGCCTAAGCCAAGTAGACATTGTCCCAGTTATTAGGACTTTATTAAATCCTACTTTATATGTAATGAAAAATCAAGGTAAGTCTGCGTGTTGTAAAATAATTTATATGATTATGAGCTGTGTTTCAGAGTCTGTTTCAAGGCAGGGTTTATCCACATGTAAGTAATGAGCGTTTGCTGGTGCAGCCTTAATGGTGAGAACGGATGTCGAAGAAAGCAAACACCATATGCCCTTTGTTTCCCGTGCATGTCTCCTTCTGGAGGCCTGGGTGGGGTATCTCAGCTGTCTCAAATAATCTCCATTTTGCTGTTACTGCAGACAGCGGTTCTGTGACTCTTCTCTCTGATGTTAATTATAACTTCTTCCTAATTAGGTGGCTCTTCCTCCTCTTTGGTTGTAAAGGTTCCACTCTCTCAAGTGCCAGAGATTGGATTAATTTTGAAAAATGAGTTTCACTTGATTTGTGACAGAACTAAGTGTAAAGAATTAAAAAAAAAAAACAAAACCCTGCCAGTGTGAATGTGTAATGGGAGGGGCAGGCAGCTTGGGTATGGGACAGGATGCTTAGAATAATTCTGCTGCCAAGTGAATCAGAGAGGCTCGCAGTTCACGAAGAGTGCAGAACTCACTCCTGCCTGGAGTTTAGTCAGCCCGAAATCACCATTTCATTCTCCACAGAATGGAGCTTTCAGCAGCCAAAGCCCAGAGTGCCGCAGACCTGTCTGAGAGTGTAAGTAGGCCATACATCTGTTTGGATTGTTGTTTTGTCTACATCTTTTGTAGCCAGTTCCTGACTGCTTCGTAGGCTAGGAGGGAGACATGACAGAAAATTTGATCCCAGCACAGTCCTTCTGAAATGGTGACCCACACCACTTTCCACTTGGATCCAGCTTTGGTTTTCTTTTTTTGCAGCAAAAGGGAATTTCTCTTCCCAAGTCGTCCTCTGTGACCGAAGAATCTCCTTCATAAACTCCTTTTTGTAATGGCGTTTATGAAGATTTTGAACCACCCCCCATCCCATCTGGTCTCTCTTTCTTTCTCTGGCGGCTGTCTACAGCCAGATGAGTTTTCTCTAAGGGACACTTCACACAGACAGCCCCATCCAGTCAAACCCCTGGCAAGCATCTGTTGCGGCAGTCAGGGTTCCCTGTCTGGAGTTGGGAGCAAGTAGCATTTCTGAGCCAGCTGCCAATTTGGGAGTCTGGGATGAAGCCAGGTGTGGAATCCAGCTTTCCCGTGCTGAGGAGGAAATAAAGAATGAGATGGGAGGTGGACAGAAAGTCAGCTGGGGGCTGGGAAGAGCACTGTTCTGTTGCTAGATGCCAAGCCAAAGTATCGGCCTAAATTCAAATCTTACTCTGCTAGCTATATAGCCACTAACAAAGATTCCTCCACATATTACTTTTTTCACTTGAGAATTTTAATCATATCCTTTCATAGAATTGCTAGATTGTCTGAAGAAATGAATGTGAAGGCACCCGGGGTTGCCTGACTCATTCCCTTACGTACAAGCAGTCCATTATGGTCTATGAGATGCCATCAATATTGCTGTCCCAGATTGTTTTAGGGCAGCAGCCTTAGAGGCCTCTAAGGTCTTGGTCAGTGTCATGGGTTTGGCCTTGAAGTCAGCCAGTTGGCTTTGCTTAAGCCCATAATCCTTATTATCCTTTTAGTCATGACCAGGTGATACTTCCAAAACAAAGCCCTAGGGATGGGATATGAGCGAGTCATGCTTATCCTCACAGGTACATTTGAGTTAAAGACACTAAGGCTTGGAGGCCGAAGTCAGGAGGTTCTGTGATGGGTTCTCAAGGGAGAAAGATAATTCAGAAGAGCCATTTCTGGTTCAGCTTTGAGTTTCCAAGTTAAGAGTACCTATATTCAGCTGGTGTGGGGGAGAAGAACATGAAAAAAATCAACCTTGATGAACACTGCTCAGTAGTTTGTCTGATTTTTGGTTTGGAAGTATTTATAGGGTGCTGTCATGCTGCCTTTTCATCAGGTTGCTTCAACTACCCATTTGATGTCAATTCTTAAGTGCTTCTCAAGTGTGTGTTTATGTGTGTGTGTGTGTGTGTGTGTGAGTGTATACGCACGTGCGTGTGCATGTGTGTATGTATAGGGTATTTTGTAGAGCCTGCCTTGTTAGTTAATTTTACTACATGCTTGATATTTGCTGTGAGTTAATTGCTAATAATAGTGTTTCCTTGTCAGTCACAAGTTCTCCCAGCCCTTTCCCCCATTGAATTCCTTATATTTCATCTCATATTTAAGCTGAAGCCATTTGCCTCCGGCTGGCAAAGCTACTCAGTAACTGTATCAGTGAGCCCTGGTGGTGCTAATTTTTATCCTTGATTTTTGGCAACATCATATCTCCTGGACACTTGGCTTGTGAATGATGATTTAAGAGGCCCTTTTATGTTAATCATCATCCAAGCAGTATATCATAGTATACCGCCCCCTGCAGTTCTATGTTGCTCTTCCTTGAAATCCGAGCTGTTTCCTATGACCAGCCAGATCTAGTATGGCCTGGCTTGTGCCTACTTTATCAGCCTCATCAAGGTCACCTTCCTGCTGGCCGTTACTTTCCTCCAAAGTGACTTCCTGCCCTCCCCAACTCCTGCCATGTCCTTTCCTGCCCCTGAGCCCTGGCACTCACTGTGTTTTCTGCCAGGAGTGCCCTTTCCTTGGTGCTTTGTTTGATAGCTCTTTCTCCTCTCTCAGATGTTATTCTGAACAGCTCTCCTGGGCCATCTTATCTAAAGGGACTTCCTCCATCTTACATTTCCTTTCCTCACATTGCCATAGTTGCTTCTAGTACTTACATTACAGCCTGTGAATATTTTGTTGACTCATTGATTTACTTGGTACTTGCTATCTCTTCCACCAAAATTTCAGCTCTGAGAGGGCACGGCCCATGTTTGTTTTATTTCTACCATATCCTTAGTCCCTAACTCAGTTCTGGATAAATAGTAGATGCTCAGGGTATTTATTGAGTGATTAGTTTCTTCAATAATTTAGTGAGTGGCTTTTAAATAGTTTGTGACTTCAAGCTGATAAAGATAGTCCTGTCTTTTCTGTGCTGGCCCCCTCTCACCTACAGTCTGCATCCATCACTGCTTTGGACACTTGGGGACCACTCTGTCTGGACAAGGGACTGGGACCTGGTATCACCTTTGAAGTGTTTTAAGCATCAATTTTTTAAAAATCAAAACGAAACCACCTGTCTTCAAAGTGATTTGCTCAAAACAAATGCTTTCTTCATTTACCAAGGTCTTCTTTCTCTCCGCCTTTCTCCACCTCCTGCCAAAAATAATGACAACAACCCTATTATCTCAGAAAGTGGTTCTCCCTCTGGTCAGAATCCAGAGCCTCACGATTTATCACCAACTGAGCTGGGGTGATAGCTTTCCTGGCTTGCTGACAGCTCTCAAATGTTGGTGCTTTGTTTTCCATAGGACTTTGGCGGGGTCTTCTGATGGGAGCTCAGCCTTGACGCTGCCCTTCTTGGTGTGTTATCTTGAAATTTCCTTCCTGGAGGTAAAGATCCCAGTGTAGGGCACCACGTAAACAGCTGTGGAGGCTGCAGACAGCATGTAACTAGCTCTCTCTGGCCAGTCTTTCACCACTTCACTGATACCTTACACCAATCCCAGGAAGTAATGTTACCCCCACATTAGAGACAGCAAAATGCAAGCTCACTGAGGTTACATGACTCGTTCTTGGGCACAAATGTAGCCTATCAGAATTCGAGCCCGGGTCTGTCTGGCTTTTGGCTTTTAAATCACTATTTGTTGGTGCATACGGTGTTTCTTATTATGTGTGGTGCTGGGGGTTCAATTCAGGGCTTTATGCATGCTAGAGAAAAAGCTATACCAATGAGCTATTCTAGCCTTCTTAGGGATTTCTCCCAGTTAAAAAAAATCTCTGGCAACTTTATCCAAATGTCTGCATGTGTACATGTGTATAAACACACATAATTCAAATAAATTTCTTGAAACAGTAGTCTTTAGTGTGTATGTGTCTTGTATTCCCCATTACATTAAAAACATACTTGTCAAGCTATCATGGTGGTACATACCTGTAACCCGGGTCTGTAACCCAGGAAGCTGAGGCAGGAGGATATGCAACTTCAAGGCCAGCCTGAGTAATTTAGTGAGATCTTGTCTCAAAAATAAAATAAGAGCTGGGGAGATAGCCATGCCCAGCATGTGTAAAGTCCAGGGTTCCATTGTACTACTGTGCCAGAAAAAAAGGTGTCCAGGACCTTCTAAGTAGATTATGTAGCCCACCAACTGGTGGTATCCTAGTTTGAAAACAGTTTGAAAAATACTGATGTGGGGGATGTGTAAATCATCACACTTACTTTATCTAAAAGCTTACACAGTATAAAACTCCTTCAAAATTTTTTACAAAAATGCACATGAGTACAGCTTGTTTAATTTCATGCATGTCTGT
>NW_004524586.1:29115634-29155509 GCF_000260255.1 Octodon degus
TTTTTTTTTTTTTGTGAAACCCGGGATTGAACTCAGGCCCTTGTGCTTACCAGGGAAGCGCTTATTCCACTGAGCCATCTCCCTGGCCCTGAATGTTGACTTTTTAAGGGAATTCTTTCAGCACACTGAATTAAGTTGTTTATTTTTAGCAAAAGATATAGATGTGTGTCAGTATAGAAGCAAGCCAGAGTAACTTTGTTTTCATATTGTTTGAGTTTTGTAAGGTGGTCTTGTGCTTTGTACATAATTTGATGTAATGAGCTATGCATAGAAATTGGAGGGAGCTAATACTATAACATGCTTGAAACCATTGGGTGCAGAGTTATAAAGTTGTATTAATTAGTGTCCTCTGTGAGAATCATTTTATATAGCTGATTTTTAGTAAAGCTAAAATAGCCTTTATGAATCAGGAAGTTTGGGATAATATTAAATCCTTTTATCTGTGCTGATTAGATAAGCTCTCATTTATTGTTCATTTATGTAAAGGACACTTTTAAGTGGTATTTGTTATGGCTTTCCTACGTAGGGAGTTGTGATCTCTAATGGTGGCTTTGGGTTGATGTTTCATTCTGCTTGTGTCATGACTCATGACTGCATGTGCCCCTGTAAGAAAAGTCTTGGGCATTGAACACACACTCTAAGGAGGAACATTACTGCAGACAGGGTGGCCATGTGTGACTCACAGTTACCTGCTGAATGAATTGAGTTGGGCAGGTATGGGAAAGGACCACAGTAATAGCTGCATTCGATGAGATGATCTATGTATTTTGCCTTTTTTATTTGATTTAGTCATCACAAACCTGAAAGGTGGCTACTGTTGGTATCCTTTTCTTTAGAGTGACCTTATGTCCTTTATTTGCCTGGGGAGAGTTCTGATTTATACCTCGTGTGTGAATGTTAGCATTCCTGGAGTCTTCTTTCACTCTCAGATGTCTTGGTTTGCATGCATTCTGGTTTGGACAGACAGATGAAACTGAGGCATAGAGAGGCCACTCCCTATCCATGGCACACAGCTAAGAAGTGGTAGAGCTGGGGTTCTTTACAATGCCTGCAAGGTGGTGGGATTCTCACTAAATTCTACTGCCTCACAATTAGGCCCAGGAAGATGCATTTTTAAAAAGCTATAGTTTTCAGTCTTGATATTTATTAAAAATCACGGCGGAGTGCTCAGTTGGCATCTTGAATAGGTAATACGATTCAGGGCAGTGGGAATGAGCTCGGCAAAGACCTGTTGGAACTCTAAATGCATTTTATTGGTAAGCCTAGAAAGTTGCAGTTTGGGGATGATGATGATGCCATTCACATGTGCATCGTGCGTTATGGATTGCGAGCCTTACCTCCCTTATTATTGTGTTGAAGCTTCTTGTACACCCCGGTGGTGGGTGATGGGATTCCCAGTTTATGGAGGAGAGCAGATGAGCAGCATGGCATGGTCTCCCGCCTCAGAAGGCTGTACACGTGGCAAGGACGTGGTTTCGGATTCACCTCAAGTGTTCAGCTTCCCAGGCGAGTGTATTTCTATTCTGCCTGAGGTGCCTCTTGGCCAGATGGTCTTGGCCAGCCGTGGAAGGGCACTGTTCACAGAAGACTGGCAAGTTACCTGAAAACCCATTAGCCTGAGACAGGATTTCTTGATCTTAACACTGGTGACCGTTGGGGCCAGTGAAGCCTGTCTGCTAACCGGGTGCTAGTAGCACAGGATGTGACAACAGAAAGTGTCCATGGATATCCCCAAATGTTCCTCAGAGGGCCACTCCCCTAACATAAAAACTGCATTTGAAAGTGGGGAAAAACAGTCTTGAAGATCTTATACCTGTCACCTTCTCCCTCTCCAGTTTCTAAAACATCAGAAAAACTGTGAAGAAAACCAGCAAAGGGGCAGAAGAGAAAGAAGAAGCCACATCCTTTATGTTGAATTTTCTTCTGTGGAAGAACATTAAAGAAGATAGCCAGCATGTTTTTAAAGTTGAAAATGTTTTGACTAGGAATATAGCTCAGTGCCACAGTGCCTGCCTGCCAAGTGCAAGGTCCTGAGTTCAATTCCTGGTATCAATTTTTTTTTTTTTTTTTGCGGAACCGGGGATTGAACTCAGGCCCTTGCGCTTGCCAGGGAAGTGCTTATTCCACTGAGCCATCTCCCTGGCCCCCTTTAAAAATGTTTTTATAAAAAAGTTAGAGATTAGCCAAAATATATATATGCGAACTCTCCTGTAATCCTACTCTTTAGAGATAACCATAGTTCACATTATGCTTTCTTTCCTGGCAACCTTTCCCAATACTCATGTATAAGTATATTCTCATTTATATCAGTTTCCATATAGGTTCATGCCCAAAACCCCATTACAGGGAGGTTTTCTAGCTTAAATCTACTTATCCTTCTGCATCTGTAATATACACTGACAATATTTTAAACAATATTTCCTTATATGCTTACCGTATAGTTTATTCTCTCATTCTCCTATTGTATACATTTAGTTTCTAATTTTGTTTTTGTTATTCCATGTAAAACTGTACATATTCAAGTGTGTACTCAGACCCTTCAGAGGTGTGTGTTTTTTTTTAACAGATTACAATCACTATATATATATATATATATATTTTTTTTTTTTTTTTTTAACCATCTCCTGAGCAGGTTACATAATACATCATGTCCTGGACTGTATTTTTGTTATATACCTTTGTCCTTTAAAATTTTGAAAAATGGGCCAGCCAAATAGCTCAACGGATTAAAGCACCTGCAAGCAGGCACAGGGGCTTGGGGTTCAATCTCCCGCCCCCGGGGGCATGCTGAGACAGCGATTGAGACTGGGCGTGGTGACGCATGCCTGTAATCCCAGCTCTTGGGAGACTGTGAATAGGAGAATCACAAAAGTCTGATCTAGTAGTGAGTTCCTGAATACCCTGTAGACCCTTCCCTAAAAATAAACAAATAAAATTGTAAAAAATTCTTTGATAAAAATTTGACTGTGGAAAGATTTTTAGTTTTCTGATTAAATGTTGATTAACAGGAAACTAGTTAGGAGGCTGGGTAGGGTGGTGCATGCCTGTAATCCCAGTACTCATGAGACTGAGGCAAGAGAGTCACCATGAGTCTAAGGCCAGCCTAAACTGTGCAGTGAGGCCCTATCTCAAAAACAAACAAACAAAATAACCAAACACCAGAACAAAACAGAAACAACAAAAATATTAGATTTACATCTCGTTCATGTAGCTTATTTGTAGTGTATTCTTAACTGTGTTGAGCTATTTCCTGAATAGGAATCAGCCTGTTGAAGTTTTTTGAGCCTTCCTTTTAAGACTCTATACATTGCTGAGAGAAATTTAAGGCTATATTCTCATAAATTCTCATTGCCCATGGATTTTTATATATGTTTTAAATTTAAAAAATTATAAACTCATGGTAAATACATTTAAATGATACAAAAGAGCTTTATTTAATTTCTTCCATAAAGTCTTTTCTGATGTTTCTTCATTTTCCAGCTTCTCTATTGTACATTGACATTTTTCATACTTTCCCTTAAAAAGTGATAGCATTTTGGGTCTTTCACTATTTTATTTTGGATCAGATTTGTTTTCCTAATCAAATTTTAATCAACACTTCATTTTGCTCAGCATTACCCTGCCACACAATGTTTGGCAGCTAAGCATTTTGATGGAGTGTTCATTCTAGAATTCTTAATTTATGGGGTTCTTGTGCTCAGCAAAGGATGACTTCTGTAGTCATATTTCCTCTCCTTCCCCAGAATGATACTTACAAAGATCTCTGCCATCTCACTCTTAAGAACATTGCTTTTCTGCCAAGGAAAGGGTACAACAAGGTACTCTCTTTTATTGATTTAGTATCTAAAAGTGGCAGAGGATGGCAGATGTCTGAAGATGTTTCCTTGAGTCCTGGTGGGTGGAGCTGCTGAGCCTCTGCTAATAGGGTGCAGCAGCAGTCTTTTTCTATGGAGTTGGGGGGGTCTTGTGATGGACAGTGATTTTTTTTTTTTTTGGTGGAACCAGGGATTGAACTCAGACCCTTGCACTTGCCAGGGAAGCGCTTATTCCACTGAGCCATCTCCCCGGTCCCCGACAGTGAAAATATTTGTTGTACTTTTGTTTAGGAGATTTTGAGTTGTAGAGTGAACCACCCTGAGGCTGTGGACACAGACAGGAAAGTCAGTCTCAGGGAGCTTCTCATCTGTCAGTGAGCCTGAAATTGGGCTCACTCTAGGGGCATTTCCTTTTTCAGTTCTCTAACTAATGCTAAGAGGAGGTTTAGGGACCCTGCCCTAGAAGGTGAAAGCTGAAATCAATTAGGTTTGGTCTCAGGCTGGGCCACTCTCCTTTTTTGTCAGATGGTTTGCATGGGGCCTGCTGGACATCTTTCTGGAGAGCTTCCCTGGGAGATGTCTTAAGACCTCAAGAGAATTTTCCAAAAGGAACTAAGCACAAAAAAATCTTACTGTTCAAGTAATGTATCTTTAAAATAGCAAATGGACATTTTATAGTTAAGCAGTGTGGTCCACAGAAAGTGGCCTCTGAAGTCAAATGGTTTTAGCGTGGTATATGGGCTCTGTGAATTTTTTCTTTGAGAGTTAGTTATGGGTTGGGCTGTGTCCTCATTTAATATGTTAATGTCCTGGTCCTCGATACTTTAGAATGTGACTACATTTGGAGATAGGATTTCTGAACAACTTGAGGTAAAGGGAGCTCTTAGGATGGACCTGATCTAATACAATTGGTGTCCTTATAAGAAAAGAATAGCTGGGAGCGGGACACATTCTTATACTCTCAGCATTCTGGGATGGTGAGACAGGAGGAAGATCACACATTCAAGCTGAGCTTGGGCAACTTTGTTACACTTCAAGCCCAGCCAGGGTAGTTTAGCAAGACCCTCATGGGTCTTTAGCAAAATAAAAAAGGGCTAGGGATGGAACTCAATGTGAATGCAACCTGGGTTCAATTCTGAGAGAGAGAGAGAGAGAGAGAGAGAGAGAGAGAGAGAGAGAGAGAGAGCCCATGTGATGTTATACACCACATGGCTAACTCCACCTTAGCAGAAATGAAACCTACCTATACCTTGGTCTGGGACTTCTAGCCTTCAGAACTATGAGATAATGGGCTTCTGTTATTTAAGCTCTGAGTTTGTGCTATTTTGTTGTGGCAGTCCAAACAGATGAATGCAGGGACTATTTTTTAGTATATCAACTTCTCTGATTTTACTTCACTAAAGAAAATGACCAAAAGTATCTTTGGGAATTGATGTAGAGAGTGGGTGTGGTGTCCAGCTGCTAGTAGGGACACTTGCAGGGTAGTGGTGGCTGTGATCATAATTATTTAATATCATGTCTAATCCTTCCCTCTCTCATCCAGGTTTTCTGGCTTCAGTCTGTTTTGAAAGGTTTTTTCCTCTTTTAAGTCCTTTTCAACTGGGGTTGAAAGAACTCATGGGATCAGAGAATGTACGTATGTTATGGATTAGCAAGCGGTGGAATATTTTCTTTTGGTCCTCTTCATCTGTTAACATACTGAAGTTCTAGGTAATGTTATATTCAGGGCAAGGATTCTGCTTCTGTCTTTGATTGTTGGCGACTTTTGGTATGATGCGATACTTTATGTGTGTAATATTCATTGTTTTAGCATATTCCTGCTGCTACAAAAAGTTCCACAGACTATATTCTTACAGCTTTGGGGGCCGAAAGTCTGACCTCGAGGTCAACGGGATTGGCTCCTCCTGATGGCTGTCAGGTAGACTTCGGAACATTTCTCTTTCCTAGCCTTGGGTGGCTTCCTGGCATTCTTCGGCTGGTAGCAAGAAGGTGTGATCAAAACATACAGTAAATGTTTAAAATTTTAAAAATTTGATTACAGTAAAAGGCACATTGGCATTAATTGCCCTTTCAATACTCCCCCTTGCTTTGAACACACACATCCCATCATTCCTGTCACTTTCTAAAGCAGTTACAGAGGGGTTCTTTTGTGTCTTTGTGAGGAGTGATCAAAAGTACAGTGAATTCTACTGCCAAGTGCCATCTAACAGAAAGGCAGGCTTGTAAAGACATCACAGGGTGTCTTCATCCACCTTATTTACAGGACCTGGCAGCGTACAACCTCTGACTCCTCCCACAAAGCCAAAGTGAGTATGAGAGGTAAATGTTTTGGATTGACTCAGGTTGTTGAGACAGCCATAACAACATAACTAAAGACTCAAAAAGAGGACTTCCAAATTCTGTATTCTTTTATTTTTTTTATGTTTCGTTTTTTACTTTTTTTTTTTTTTTTGTCTTTTTGAGATAGGATCTCACTGTGCAGTTCAGGCTGGCCTTGAAATCACTTTGTAACCCAGGCTGGTCTCAAACTCCCAACAATCCTCCTACCTCAAATTCCCAAGTACTTGGATTACAGATTTGTTGTTTTTGTCTTTCTTTTTTGTTTACTTGTTTGTTTTTTACTCTTAAAAAAAAAAGATTTTTTAAAAAGAGGACTTCCAGAACTGCTTTGGAGAATGGCAAGAATGATGAGATGTGTTCAAGGTGAGAGGGAGTATTTTGAGGAGAATTAATGGCAATGTGACTTTTACTGTAATAAATTAAAAAATTAAAGTAATCACCCTATTTTTCGATTGCATGCTGTACACCAACCTGATTTCTTTTTTTAAAAAAGTGTATTTAGTACAGGGTCTACAGGGCCTCACTACACAGATCAGACTCATAATGATCCTCCTGTTTTCAGCCTCCCAAGTGCTGGGATTGCAGGCACGCATCACCACACCCAGTCTCAGTCGCTGTCTCAGTGTACCCTGGGGGCAGGGCCAGCACAGCACGCCGGGGATCGAACCCCAGTCCCTGCATCTGCCTAGGCAGGCGCTTTAGTCCGCTGGGCTATCTGGCTGGCCCTCACCAACCTGATTTCTGCCTTCATTCTCACATAGCATTCTCCCCATGTGTGCAGCTGTCTAAAGCGTCCTTCTTATAAGTACACCAGTCATATTATCAGACGACCTCACCTTAACATGGTCATCTGCAAGGACCCTACTTCCAAGTAAAATCACATTCAGACTTTCTGTGAGTAGCAAGTATGCTGGAACCTGATTTGCCATCTGTGTGCCTCTGCTTGGGGCCAGAAGTTCTACTCTGCTTCTGGCCAGAAGCCTCACCCTACCTGGATCGCTGCTCCTGCTCGTTAAGCATTTCAACTCCAAAATCACCTTCTCAAGAGGCTCTCCTGGCCTCCCACAATATGCTTTGATTGAACGAATGAAATAGATTGCAGAGCAAAATTAAAATGTGATTGAGAATTATGCGGAGCATAATTTACCCTTAGAAGTGTGAGAGAGCTCTTTCCACCCCATATCAGCATTACTTGTAACTTTCTTGTATATGTTGGCTGTGTCTTCACCACAGATGCTATTTAAATATCATTTTGTGCCTGTGAATTGAGATGTCGGGCACCTTCCTAATGTCATGATGTTTCCTGTTCTGTGTGCAGAGCATGCCAAGAAAATTCAATTTGTTGGATTTAGATTTTGTTTTGCAGTGACTCATAATTTGATTATGATTTTGCGATAATTCACAGAGCAGTACTGGTTAGAACCTTCTTTGAAGGACATCTATGTCTAGAAAACACGTGGTTTGAGATTAAAGAAAGTATTCACTGGTGTTTATTGAGCGTATTCTTTTTTTTCTAAAACTTCTAGGTTCTATGCAGAAGACAGGTAGTACAGGTAGTATGTAGCCGACGGGAAGACATAATTCACATCAGACAGTTGAAATAGATTCACCAATATGTGAAGAATTGTGTGAAAAATTGTAGTATAGAACTAAACAGTGGGTGCTTGCTGTGGGCCAGAATGATCAAGAAAGACTTAGCTGAGCTACAGCTATGCCTTAAAGAATCAAGATTCTGGAAGAGGAGGGAGAATGCTAGTCCAGGATAATATTAACATGATATCATGAAGCTGCGTAAGAAGCCAGTATACAGTGAACTGCTTTGTTTTGATAAATTGAATTTTGTTCCCAAGATAAATATATGATTTGTAATAGGAAAATATTGGAAACATTCCGCATGTCCATCAACTTGGGATATATAAACTATAGTAATTCAGAGCCAGGGAAATAGCTCAGCAGCAGAAGTGCCTGCCTGGCAAGTGCAAGGCTCTGAGTTTGATCCCCAGTTGTGCAAAAAACAAACAAGCTATAGTCATCCACACAGTGGAATACTCTACAGGTAGAATAAAGATTAAAGATACTCTTTTCAATATGGAAAGACTTCTCAAATATATTGCTAAATAACGAAGTAAGGCACCTGACAGTGTGCATGATATGCTGGTGTATAAACTAGGAGTGGTAATTTCCTGGGAGTGGTAAACCAGGCAAATGAGAGCCATTGTGTGTGTGTGTGTGTGTGTGTGTGTGTGTGTGTGTGTATTTAAATGATGCAAATATATCCTATTCAAAACAAATTAAACAGAAAAGATGACAATAATATTTGGCCACAGTGTTACTATTTTTAGTTGACTTCAGTGTTTTAGATGTTCTTTACTGGGTCATAATGAATTGAAGACAATGATCTATATACTAAATATTTCAAAGATAAAACTCTTACATTTGCCCAGAGGGTGAAATTCTCTTGACCCGCTTTTCACTTTCATTGTTATCACTAGAAATATTGCAACTATGCACTAAATACCGAAGCTAGCCCAACAGAGCCCTTTGTACCCATCACCCAACTTCAGCAATGATCTTTTCTTTGGCGGAACTGGGGATTGAACTCAGGCCCTTGCGCTTGCCAGGGAAGTGCTTATTCCACTGAGCCATCTCCCTGGCCCCTCAGCAATGATCTTGTTTCCTTAGTTTTTCCTCCTTATTCTCTGCCTCTACCCTAACTTCAAATACTTGGAAAGTAATGGCTTATTGTGCCATAGGTTGAGCCTCCCTAATGCGAAAATCTGAAACCCAAACATGTGTCCCAATCTGAAACCTCTTGAGCACTAGTATGATGCCCCAAGTGGAAAATTCCACTTACATCATATGACAGCCCATGATCAAAATGTAGGCACACTAAAAGTGTTGCATAAAGCTACCTGCAAACTCTAGGAATAGACTAGCTTTGTGCTTCGACTTAGATCCCATCCCCAAGGGATTTCATTATGTAAGTGCAAATAGCCCAAAATTAAAAAAAAAAAACCTCAAATCAGAAACAGTTCTAGTCTTAAACAACTTGGATAATGAATATTCGGTCTGCATTTAGAGTGATTGTGCTGGCTTTCTGAGTCCCAGCATGGCTACACCTGGGTAGGTAGATTGGCTGCTTCAAGAGGTGAAGAAAGCTTTCCATAATGGAATTTGGCTTGTTTCCTCAAACTCATTTGACTTTACTAGGGTTTTAAAATAATTGTGGTAAAACGTGCATAACACAAAATTTGTCATCTTAACCATTTTTAGTTTAGTGTTCAGTAGTGTTACATACAGTCTCATTGTTGTTACTCTCCAATTTCCAGAACTTTCTTTTCTTGTAAAACTGCAGTCCTATACCCATTAAACAATTTCTTATTCCTTCCCTGCTGCAGCCTTTGGTAACCACCATGCAACTTTTCCTCTCTGAGTTTGACTACTGTAGATACCACATAGAAATGGAGTTATGTAGTATTTGTCTATTTGGTTTTTTTTTTACATTTATTTATTATGTGTGTGTGTGTGTGTGTGTGTGTGTGTGTGTGGCCAGCTCAGCCCACCAGGGGGCGGGGCGGGCTGGCATGTGGTGCTGGGGGATTGAACCGTGGTCCCTGTGGTTTACTAAGCTTGTTCCAAGTAGGTGCTTTAGACCACTGAGCCATCTCACCAGCCCCCTGTCTATTTGTGATGTATTTTATTTAGCATGATGCTCTCCATGTCCATCTGTGTTGTAGTATGTGACAGTATTTGTTTTCTTTTTAAGGTTGAATAATATTCTGTTGTATAGACAGGCTTTGTCTTGTTTGCCCATTCATCATCAAGTCTAATTTTTGCACCTTCCAATAATATAGAGCTTCATAGCTCACAATAATTCTATGCCACAGCACATCAGAGTACGTCAACACATTATGGTCCTCTAGTTCAGAGAATAATTCCATGCATTTTGAGAATTTTTGTATCTAATGCTAGTCCTTACAAAATCCAGCAAACCTTCCTTTCTCCCCTTGTGACCTTGTGACCTTTCTCTCAAAGTTGTACATTGAATTTTGCTTCTCACCAGACCAGATTATGAATTTAGAGACAGACCAGGGCAGGGAATGGGGCACTGTCTTCATTTGCTAAGTACCTAGCACTGTTCTGGGTGCTGGGTAGGTACTCAGGAAATACTTTTTACAGAAGCAGTGTTACTTTGGCCAAAGCATATAACACATCTATGTAGGGAGTTGAAAGAAATTATTTCCAAGGTCCCCTTTGGTTTCTGTAGTGTTTGGGTCCGTTGTTAAATCTGTTGAGGAAAATTTCAGGCTCTGTGAAAGACCAAAGAGTAAGTAGATAGGTGTGGAGAAGAGATTTTGTATAGACATCTTTTAAGTGCCCTTCAAATTATGCCACCAAAGTGGTCACCCACAAGTAGAAAGATCTCAGGATATAGTATTTCTTAAAATAACATTTTGGAGTTGGGGCTTCCTCTTTGTACAGTGGTAACATTCTCTGAATAACAGAAAAGCCACTGTCTAAAAAGATATTTTAAGTTTAGTTTGATTGTGCACCACATTTCCTGGATACACACAGAGAGAGAGAATAAACCTCTTGACGTCGTCATCTTTACAAAGAATCTTATAGGAAGTCTTAGTGATAATCTTATCATGACAAGAAGTAAAAGCAGTAGACAATTGAGAAAAAAAGAAGATTCTGGAATTAGAGATAAAAACTCTGGTAAGAAAGTGTGGAGGGACATGTGATCTAAGTAGTAAATCTTTTTGATTTTCTAAACCTTTGCCAGTTTGTTCATTTTTATTTGAAGCTTGGCTTCCAAAGGTTTCTTGTTAGCAACCAGATGGTCATCAGATAATTGATATGGGTTCTTTATAAGCCCATCTGGGGAACACAGCACCCTGGATTTTCCAGGAGAAGCATTTAGTAATTCTATTGAATGCCCACAGGGTGTTTTTGGAAGTTGAGTTTCTTAATGTCTTGGAAATAACCCTTGGAAAATTGGAAGCAGTGAATTGATTGCATGATGTACTTGGAATAGCAAGTTAAAGCTATGGATACAGTTTATTTCAGCTACAAATATGTCCAGCCTCAGAAATAGTTAAATTGGCAAAATTACGTGGAGATTATTTTGTTTTTTCTGTATATGGTTTTTAATTTTTTTTTTTCTGAGATGAATTAGTAAATGTAAATAAACATTCAAAATCTAGTGGTCTGATTTTCAGAATTGTTCTGGTGTCCACTACTCTATAGTCTTACTAAATGTTTTTCAAAAAGTTTATTTTAAAAATTGACTTTATGGGGATGGGAAGATGGCTCAGTAGAATAAGCACTTCCCTGGCAAGCACAAGGGCCTGAGTTCAATCCCCAGTTCCGCCAAAAAAAAAAAAGAAAAGAAAAGAAAAGAAAAGAAAAAAATTGACTATAATAGGAAAAAGCGCCATGGGTTACCTCCAGGGTCAGAGGCCACAGTGGTCTTTTTCTTTTTTTATGTACTTAGTACAGGCTCTACAGGGTTTCACTACAAAGATCAAATTCGTAGTGATTCTCCTATTTTCAGCCTCCCAAGTGCTGGGATTACAGGCGCACGCCACCACGCCCAGTCTCAGGGCACCCCGGGGGTGGGGCCGGCATGGCATGCTGGGGATCAAACCCGGGCCACTGTCCTCTGCCTAAGCAGGTGCTTTAGTCCACTGAGCTATCTGGCCAGCCCCACAGTGTTTTTTTTTTGAAATAGAGAAACATCTACAGTGGCTGGAGGGTGCTAGTAGTAAGCACATTGTATTGCTGAAAACAATTAGAAAGAGGTTTGAGATCTGTGTGAAAGAGCCTCATGTGGTTGTGAGGCTCCTTCCATGTCATAACTGGTCAGAGTGGTGGCAAAATAATGGAAAAGGGCAGCTGTGATGCAAAGAGGCATTCTTGCCAATGCACCTTTAATTTCTTGATAGTCCTCAGAATCTTTGTAGGTGTTTGCAAAAGGGTTCTATCTCAAAAAAGATTACATGGGCTTTCTGCTTTTCTTTCTAATTGAGATGGAGTCTGCCTGAGCAGGCACATTAATCCACTGAGCTATTTGGTTGGCCCTTAAAAAAGCCTTTTTAAAAAGTTTCTTTATTGGCCCAACATAGTGTTGCATGACTGCAATCCCAACACTCAGGAGTTGAGGCAAGAGAATTTCTGTGAGTTCAAGGCCAACCTGAACTGCATAGTGAGACCCTGTCTCAAAACAAACAAACAAAAAACCAAGTTATTTTGCTGAGGCACATTTTACATGTCATATAATTCACTAATTTCAAGTATATAGTCCTGTAATTTTAAGTAAAGTTACTCAATTGTGCAGCTATTACCATAAAATGCTCTAGGACATTTTATTACCTCAGTATGATCCTTCATGTCTGTTTAAAGTTACTTCTTATTTCTATCTCCACCCCAGTTGCATGCTTTCTGTCTCAAGAGATTTGCCTTTTGGGGATGTTTCATATAAAGTTTTATTTGCAACTTAAAATTACGTTCTGATTACAAAATATAGCGAAATATAATCTCACTCCCTGAAGTATATTAGGAACTCTGGGTCTTTGGCCCTTCCCTAGACCAACTGAATTAGAATCTGCATTTTAACAAGATTCTCAGACAAGTTTTATGTATATTAGACTTACGGGTGCATTAATACTCTGTATCTACTATATTGATCCTTTGTCTATTTAATATATTATGAACATTTTCCAAAAAGTCATTAAATCTCTTCTGAGAACATTTTATATCCTGCTGTCAGAATATAGCATAATCTATTTAACTAGCCACTTCATGGCAGACATTGGATTTCCCGTCTTTTTATTATTTTGGCCTTGAGGACAACATTATGGTGATCATAATTGTATGTAAATCTTTGGGCATAGGTTGACATCTCCTGTGCTGGTAATTTTTCTTCTAAGAACTCTAAAGCAATAAATATAGACATACTATTGAAATTTAGAAAGTACAAATAAATGATCATTGAATCATTGTTTTCTTAGAGGCCAGACATAAAGAACAACAAACACTGGAAAATCTAGGCCCTGCCACCGACATGAAATGTTAGTGTATCTTGCTAATTCTCATCTCACATTTATAAACACTGGTTTTATTTTTAAGTGAAATGAATGAATGAACAAAGGAACAAATGAAAATGGTACCAAAACATGAAGTACAGATTATTTGTTTTGAGACAGGATCTCCGTATGTTGACCAGACTGGCCTTGACCTCCTGCCTTGAGCTGCTCATGCCTCAGCCTCCTGAGTAGCTGGGACTTAGCAGGTGAGGGCCACTGCACTCAGCTGAAGTATAGCAACAGTGTGATGGGGCACAAGGCTGACCTTTGAGTAACAACTATCTCCTCTGTTCTATTTTACTAAACTTTCAACCTCTACTTGACGGTTATGCCTTGGAAGACAGCCCAGCATATCCTTTGTCATTCCTGGAAGCTCCTGCTGTTGAAACAGTCTGAAGCTACTATCACTCCTAGGTAGGAAGTAGAAGCAGGGATTATGGGCATGGGAGTGATGGCACCTTTTCAAACCACAGTGGGATTTCAGCTTGGCTTTTCCACTTTTTGTAAGAATTATGGTCTCTTAAATATTTTCTGGTCTCCTGAGTACCTAGGTCCTTGGAATGTATGTGAGGTGAGTGGGATTTCATGTCTGTTAGGCTCATTAGGTCCCAGTAGAACTGATCATGTCCACAAGAGTGAGCCTGAATTTTCCTGTTCTAGTTTTCATACTGCATGTTCTGTGAGCTTTCTACTGCTGTAATAGTACCTGGAAAGAGCCAGCCTTTCTTTGTTCTGGGGAGGCTTGGGTTGGGAGGAAGAGAGAATCCCTGCCTCTGCCTCAGTGCTCATCCCCCAGGGCTCAGATACAGCCGCTGCTTTCCAAGGGCTGGGGACCCCTTGTAACCTCTCAGGGAGGGTTGCCTTTTCTTTTCCTCTGGACAGTGTGCGACTTTGATATCATAGCATATATGAGAACCTCTGGAAGACTGAAAACAGGCTTCTGGGCCCTACCCCATCTGTAGGTTTGGGCTGGGGCTGGAGACTCTTCATGGTGCTGTTGCCACTGATTTGGACCTCTGCTGTGACAACTGTTCTGGGCTGCTCCCCATTGCTCCCCATCTCATGCAGCTCCTTCATGTAGGTGAAGCAAGGCGCTGGAGGACTGGTGCATTTGAGATTCTCTGTTAGGGATCCTGTCCAGACCCAGCCTCGCTGGACAGTGTGCTTGCTGTGCTGCTGCTCCCTGCACCAGTGAAAGAGACTTCAGATAGGCCCTTCACAGTAGCAGGCAGAGCAGCCCAGAGACTTCAGATAAGTCCTTTACAGTAGAAGGAAAAGCAACTCTTGCATACCACAATACCCCCCCCCGCCATTTGTGACTTCATTTAGCCGTGGTCAAATGTCGTCTGAAAATATTAAGTAGAAAAATTGTAGAAATAAACAGTTCATCAGATTTTAATTGAATGCCATTCTGAACAGCTACATGAAATCTCACACCATCCCACTCCATCCTGCCTGGGATGTGAATCATCCCTTTGTGCAGCTTAGCCACACTGTATGTGCTGCTACCTGTCCATTAGTCACTTAGTAGTGATTATCAGATTGACTGTCAAGGTGCCACAGTACTTGTATTCAAGTTGCCCTCGTCTTAATAACAATGCCTAAGCAACAAACTTTTCCTACAGTCTATTGTTGTGTGGTACTTTACTATTAGTAATCTCTTACTGATCTTAATACAGCTATGTATGTATAGGCAAAAATGCAGTATGTGTAGGACTTGGTACGAACCATGCTTTCCGGCATTCCCTGGGAGCTTGGAACATATCTGCTGCTGTTAAGTGTGTGTGTGGCACACTGTGAGGTCATTGAGTCATTTAGGGAAAATAGGGAACTGAGGATAAGAACAGGGAGCCTTGAAGACATTCTGAAATCCTACAGGTTTGAGGACTTTAGGGCCTTAGCCTGCTGTGCACCCTTTATTTTAGCTTGCATAAGGCTTTACTGAACATTATTACCTTTCGATTCTATTTTTTTTCTGTTGACTTCTCTTTCCCTCTGGCTAGGGCATGGTAGTTCTCCTGGAAGGGCCCCAGTGGCCCCAAGCTTTGTCTTTGCCCCTCCTTTCTGGCTCCATGGTACACAGCCCTAGTCTGGTTCTGGTGGTGCTGCAGCCCTTTGTGAAAAGGGAATGAGCTGTGGTTTTGCAAATGGTATTGTTGATGGCTTACCTTTTGTTTTTATCCCCCAGACTTAATGGGAACTAATGATAGGCAGAGAGGTTAGAGGAGACAGAGGTAATTGTGATTGAACTGTCTTGCTCAGTGGTTTCTCAGTGGGTCTTTCCAGTCTTGCTGGCTATGCACTATTTCAGTATAGATTTTGGTGGCATGTGACTGGTAGTTTGGTGCAGATTGGGGTGACACTGAAATAGAAGGGTACCTATGAAAGGTAAGAGAGGAGGTAGCTTAAAGGGCCAGGTTTGATTTAGACTTGTCAAGCTAGATTTAGAATTAGTTCTGTTGTCTGTGAGGCAGGGACATCACTGCCTAATGGGCATCTCATCCCATCATCTACTGTACCTGCACTCTTTGTAGGGGGTCTCTCCAGAGAGTTGCATCCACAAGGCAGTATTTCCCCCTGTTTCTACCCTCATCACCATCTTCTCTTCGGCTCTGCTAGGCCACTTGAGAAATAGCCTATGGGTCCAGCTACAAAACATTTCTGTATCACATTTCCTCCAACAGCATAGGGATATTATGGTCCACCCATATGGACATTAATACATATATCATTTTGAGATTTATGACTTTAGATAATTTTTAAAGAAACTATATTCTGAAGTCTTTCTTTCCTGTAAGACAACTGAAGCACCTAAATCCTTTGGTGGGGGTGGGGGGGAGGTGAATGGATTCTTGGCGTGTTCTGTCATCCTCTGGGCTAGTCACATTTGTGCTAAATACCAGCGGAGCTCCCTGTGGACACTGTGGGATAAGGACACCATCTTATTCTTGCCAGTTTGCAAAGGGTAAATTAGGCTGAAGCACTTGTGAGTAGAATTATTAAATATCAATGGGGATAATAAATGTGAAGTAGCTTGCAAATCTTTCGATATTATGGCTGTTTCAGTGAAAACATCTGCTAAGATACTTTCTTAGCTGTAATCGAGAAGGTAATTTTCTTTAAGGCCATTTATGCTGGCTGTTTAGTGCCTCTGGATCATTAAGAAGTGTGAATGGGAGCGAGTCTCTGAAAAAGATGAATAGACACAGAGCAAGGAGTAGTGTCTGTGATGCTGAATAGTGACATTGAGCACCCAGATTTTCTAAATAGACCAAGAACTAATTTGTTGTGTGGTTTATTAATGGACTGGAGTTGACAATGAACTAATACAGCTAATTCTTCCATTTAGAGTTAATGTTTGTACTAAATTTTCCTTGGTAATTAATGATTTAGAGTAAGGAGGCATGTCAAGTTAATATATACTGCTAATATTTCATTAGAAACACTGAATGAAGCATGATGATTAAATCAGTAGAAGAAAACGTGAGGTAAAACTTTCCAGAGAAAGCATCAAGGCTAAATAAGAGCAGTTACTTGGAAGAAAATCAAGACCACCCAATATTTAGATTTGTTTAGAAGCCAAGTAAACGGAGAGAAAAGTAATATTTCTCTAGTTCAATAATGTCATTTCCTGGTGTACTTTAAAACTTGTGAGTGTATTGTTGAGCACTAATTGGACAAGTTTTGTACTGTACTCATGAAGACCTGTGGAGAGCTTTGCCTCAAGTCAGGCTAGACGGTTTCTGTCCTCAAGTCTGACAGAATACCCTAAAGTTAGGCCACAGATGGAATTTCCACAGACTGTTGCTCTGGGGAGTGGTGACAAATTGTTTGTGAAAATTCTGTGTAGCACGACTACACAGGCTTTTGGAGGAGGGGAAAGGGTTGACTATTGTTGAGCTGTAGCTTTCCTTATCAACTTCCTTCAGGAGGTTTGATGCATTAACACACAGATGATGTTACAGCAGTTCTGAGCAGGGCTTTGTGAAGTAATATATCCCCTGAAGTTATTACTTATTTTGGTCAAATTTTTTTTGGATTTTCCCTTAATTTGAGACGATAGTAGTCCTCCCTTTGTCTTCAGGGAGTATGTCCAAGGCTCCTAGGGAGTGCCTAACACTGAAGATATACCCAACCAGATACATTTCCTGGTTTTCCCCCCTATACTTACATACCTATGATAGAACTTAATTTGTAAAGGTGGTCTAGTAGGAAACTAAATTATGGCAGTATGCACATACTGTAACAGAAGTTGCACCAATATTGTCTCTTTCTCAAGATCCCTTTTTGTATCTTCACCTTTTTACTTAAAAGAAATATCAGTTTGTGGCTGATCTGTGGCATATGATCTTTACTAGTATCATCACTCTTCTGCATTAGTGCCATTCTCAATTAAAATAAGGATTACTTGCACACAAGCACTGTGATGTCTTTGTAGTAGGTCTGGTGACTGAGATGGCTCCTGGGTGACTGATGAGCAGGTAGTGTATACGGTGAGGATATGCTGGGCAAAGGGATGGTTTTATGTTCTGACCAGGATGGAAAGGGACAGTGCAAGATTTTGTCATGTTACTCATTGTGGTACACAGCTTGAAACTGGTGAGTTTATTTCTGGTATTTTCCATGTGATATTTTTGGACCATGATTGACCTTGGGTAACTGAAACTTTAAAAAATGAAACTTCAAACAAGAGATTACTGTATAGTTCTTAAAACCTAAAATCAGGGACTATTTCTGTTTGTTAATAAGTAGAATAAATTCTCAAGATTTATTGAGCAAGACAATATAAAGTAGAATTTTCTTATGTTAACCAAATTAGCATTACTGAGAATCACCAAAAGGAGATGGAGATATAGATACAGATAGATATCTATATCTGTCTGTCTATCTATCTATATCTATCTATCTATCTATCTATCTATCTATCTATCTATCTATCTATCTATATATCTATCTATATTTACTTTGCTCAAATGAGTGTTTCTAATTAGGTAAGATGAAAAACCAAAGCATACACTATAAAGTAGGAAATCGAGTACTTTTTTATGTCTTGAAAATAGGACAAAAAAAATAAAATCATGAATAAGACCTCAAAACAACAAAACCCAATTTAAAAGGACTCTACAGTAAGAATTATGGGGAGACTTTTTGAGCTGTGAGGACTATTTGACCTTGGTGACAGTGTATTTACTACTGAATTCCCAGGAGTCTGTCTTTTTAAATCATGTAACATTTGTGAATGCTGGTAAGCAGCTGCTAATTCCATTTTCTATGAAAGGGTAGTACTGGGTGACAGGGTTTTCTCAGGTCATAAGCTACTCTGCAAAGCCACATGCCCTTCACACAGTGGTGCTGTCAGCTGAGACCCGTGGACAACATGGCTGGTCCAGACCCTAGTGCGTTATTTTGCTTTTCTGAAAATGATTTTTTTATTTAAAGCATTTAGTACAGGGTCTACAGGGTCTCACTGCACAGATCAGACTTATAGTGATCCTCCTGTTTTTCAGCCTCTCAAGCACTGGGATTACAGGCATGTGCCACTATGCCCAGTCTCAATTGACACCTCAGTGCAGGCATACCAGTGATTGAATCCTGGAACCTGCATCTGCCTAAGCAGGTGCTTTAATCCGCTGAGCTATCTGGCCAGCCCTCTGAAAATGATTGTTATAGGTGTGTGTGTGTGAGAGAGAGAGAGAGAGAGAGAGAGAGAGAGAGAGAGAGAGACAGACAGACAGACACAGACAGAGAGAGAGAGGAAGTGGGGGCACTGTAAATCATCTGATAAAAGATCGTGCATTGGAGTTCAGAGATACTATCAACATTTTTTATTTATTTATTTATTTATTTATTTTATTTTTTTTGGTGGAACCAGGGATTGAACTCAGGCCCTTGCTCTTGCCAGGGAAGCGCTTATTCCACTGAGCCATCTCCCTGGCCCACTATCAACACTATAAACGAAGAAGGTGAAAGGCTGGTGAATCTGAACGACTCAGATATGACCATGAACCTGTGGCTTTACAGTTACAAAAATAAAAAATATACTTTCTTCTCTGTGTGAATAATTTAAAGTGTGGTAGATTTTGAAAGAATGAGCTGTGATCTGGGACAAAGGAACTGTAGTGAGTGACAGCTCAGAGAGCTAGATGTGGGAAGAGGAATGAACACAGCTGTTAAGGTTACCTGTGCTGTGGACTTGGTTGAGACCCAGGGCATCTCTTCTTATGGGTATCTCTTCTCTCCACGTGTTTGTCTGTTTCTGTGTCTATCTTTCTGTCCGCCTGTATTTGTGTCTGTGTCACTCTCTGCGTGTGTCTGTAGGTCTGTGCCTCTACCTCTGCCCATTTATGAGTGGGTCTCTTTGTCCATCTCTGGATCTGTTTCCGTCTCTGCCTGTTTCTGTCTCTTACTCTTATAAATGGGATGTCCTCCGGAATTGCGGGGTTGGGCTAGGCTAATGCCACACATGGTTTCAGACCAGTTGTGAAAAGGCTACATCAGACAAAAATAGGTGAGCCTTAGTGTCCCTCACATGGAACTGGTTTCCTCATGATTATATGACTTCAGTCATGGGTAAGGGAGGACAAAGAGGAAGGGATAGCTGGAAGCTCAGGAATCATGTTTAGTCTGGGGCTTAGATCCTCTATTTCACCAGTTTGCCTGACAACCCACCCATGCACTTCTTATTTTGTCTTATTTGCATCTTTGCCCATCTCCATGGTATATTTTGAACGCTTCCTTTTATGCACAGTCCAGCCTTCCTGGGAGTTGTTATTGCAGCTCTTGTTAATTTTCATGTTCATGTTCACTGTTACAAAGGAGAGGAAATGAGGGAGCATGGGTGGTGACTCAGGAAGCTGGGGAAGTTGCCCTTATACAGTATTGGCTCTAGAATTTTCTCCTTGCATTTTAGAAAGCTGGCCTCAGCCTGTTTGGGCTGTATTTTCTGATTTTTAGCTTTCCTTTGGACTCTTTCTGTCCATTTTTTTCCTTTAATTCTTTTTTGAGAGTTACTAAGCTCCTCAAAGCTATTAGAGGTGACCGTTAACTCCTTTTATTGCAAGATTCCTCTTCAACTGTTTGAGCTCATTTTTCCTTATAACACTTGGAGGAGCTGAAGGGACTCTATTATTGTCAATAATAACTTGAGCTTTAAAAAAGGACATTGTCATTGACAATTTAAATGACTCTCCTACATGTATCTTTGACGAGTGGATAGTATCCAGAATGCATAAGGAAGTCCATATACTCACCAGAAAAAAAAACCTGTTTGAAAAATGGGTAATAAACCTAAACAAATATTTCCCAAAAGAAGACTTGCAAGTGACTGGGCAGTGTATGAAAAAAATGTTCAGTACCACTAGTAAAAAAGGAGAATGCAGATTGAAATCACAATGAGATCGCACCTAACTTTGGTAAGAATACCTATCATGAAAAAAGAAAGAAAAGACAACAAATGTTGGTACGGGTATGGAGAAGAGTGAACTTTTGCACACTGTTGGTAGGAATGTGAAATAGTATAGTCATTAGGGAAAGCAGTATGAGGGTTCCTCCAAAATTGAAAATAGAATCACCATATAATCCCCCAGCTCTCATACTGGGCGTAGATCTACCAGAAATGGAATCAGTATGCCAAAGAGATATCTGTACTCCTGTGCTTCCTACAGCATTGTTCACAATAGCCAGGAAATGGAAACAACCTAAATGTCCGTCATTTGATGAATGGAAAAAGCATATGTCATACATACACACAATGAAATACTGTTCTGCTAAAAAAGATGAAGTTCTGTCACTTATGGCAACATAGATGGAACTGCAGATCATTGTGTTAAGTGAACTGTGCCAGGCCCTGAAAAATAAGTACTGCACTGTCATTCATACATGGAATAGAAAGCTGATCTTCTGGAATTGAAAGTAGACTGAGGGGCTGGGGAGATGGCTTAGTGGAATAAGTGCTTCCCTGGTAAGCGCAAGGGCCTGAGTTCAAGCCCTGCTTCTGAAAAAAAAAAATAGACTGGGGAAGGGAAGGATGAGGGAAGGATGAGGGAAGATGGATCAATGGTTAGGAAGTTTTGGTTAAATAGGAGTAAGAAGTCCTAGCATGCTGTTGCACTGCAGAGTGACAATAGATAGAAATTTTTGGATAACCCACCACGACTACTGGACTACATTGAATTATTTTGCTGAATTCACACACCTACAATATTTAAATGGCAATGGAATACCCATCTCTGACAAAACTAAATGAAAAAGGGGAATATACATGAAGGACCATTTTGTATCTGCATATACAAAATAGGATAGATATACAGCTACTTTTTCTTAATTCAATGAGAAGTAAGATTTGTACTAATAGTGTTTGGACAGAATATCATGTCTGCATCCTGTACTATGAAAAACTACTATGAAGACAACAATATGCAATGTCTTAGTTATTGTAACTCTCCTACTATCCTGTTTTGAAACTGTCTCATTACCATTTGTTTCTCAATAAAAATTAATTTAAAAAAGGTAGAAGAAAGCATATTGAACAGTTTTTGCTATACAAATGACAAATGTTGGAGGGATAGATATTTAAAATGAATGAACCTTAAAAATTCAGTGGGTCCTGCAGTACTTCTCATTGTTTAAATATCACATCTTGTTACTAATAATTTTCCACATATTTTCCATATGTAGTTCTTTGTTGCAGTAGATGGCAAAGATCATAATCTTTGCCATTTTCAGATTTAGATGTTTTTTTCCATGAATCCCAGTGTAAAGAGCCCTGGTCTATATGTGTGTATAAATGATATTTTCAAGAATGAGCTGGTGATACAAGGAGAGAGGAGGGCTGTGGATTGCAAGTCTCAGGGTTCAACATAAGAACTTGGAAAGAATAAAATTGTGGTTTTGTGATTATAGGACAGTGGACGGCTTCTTTGCTATTAAGGAATACTGCACAATATTGATGAGAGAGCAAATCCAGAGTCAAATGCAATGGCTACATTAAGTTTGGAGATTTTTCTAGAAGTTTTATTTATTTTTATTACTCTAAGACTCAAACTAGAATGTAAGAGATCAGTCTTGTGGCTTATTACAATTATACACTGTTAAACATCTTCTGCTTGAGAAAAAGTCTGAAGTGACTTGTGCATTTTGGAGACTATGTCATGGGTAAAGCCAATCTTAAAACAGGGCGCAAGAGCTTTGGGTATCTGTCCCCAAAACTATGTATAGTTAAGACGCTTTCCCATTTTGTTTGTTTGCTACATTATGCTAAATCAATGGTAACACTGCTTTAAAAGGAGCAAAGTTATGCCATGAGTATTTGCAATGAAAATAAATTACATTGCAGCTTTACAACAGTCTTGTTCAGTATAATATAAATACAGTAAAAATCTCATTCCACATAACAACACATATTCATATTTCTAGAAGGGAAATGTTATACACGGCAAGAGCAAAGAATAAATAAACATAATCTTGCTTTTCAACCTGAATGTTTCCAATAGGCATATCTATAAAATGTCTAAAATAATTAATGTGTCTCGTAAATCAGACTATGGGATAACTGATCAAAAATGGAGGATTAGGGATTAGTCTCGACATATTTGTGTTTCATTTTAATCTATTATAAACATCTATTTTATGTTGAAAGCTCAATATATCCTATTTCTTCTAAAGATAGATACCACAAATAATTATTGTGTATCTGTTTCTTTTCCTTCAAAGAGAAGGTAGGTTTTTTTTTTTTTTTTTTTTTTTTGCAGAACCAGGGATTGAACTCAGGCCCTTGTGCTTTCCAGGGAAGCGCTTATTCTATTGAGCCATCTCCCCGGCCCCCAAGAGAATGTAGTTCTTTGCCCATATGTATTATCTAAGTTTTAAGATAAATGCCAGCTGAAATTGATATGTCCAAGACTGCTCCTGTTTCTTGCCATTTGGTTGGATCATAGAGTTAGTTCATTAGGGGGATCTTAGCTCCATTCTAAAAGGCTATTGGGGTTGTATACAACATTCACCGATGCTTAGGCAGATGCAGAGGCCTGGGGTTTAATCCCTGTACTGCTGTGCCAGCCCCATCCCCAGGGTGTGCTGAGATGGCCATTGAGACTGGGCGTGGTGGTGGGCGCCTACAATCCTAGCTTTTGGGAGGCTGAAAAACAGGAGGATAACTACGAGTTCGAACTGTGTAGTGAGACCTGTAGACTCTGTAGATCTTGTACTAATTACCTTAAAAAATAAAAATATTCGCTCAATTCTAATTTTTTGTAAGGTGGGTGTGAATTGTACAGCAATGCTATTAGTTTTGGCTGAACCCCAGATACTGCTGTATGGTTCCCCCCACCCACCATGTCATGGAGCCTTGCAATAATTAAATGGTATTTAACCTTTTGAAAATATCCTCTTATTGCTGAGTCAGGGTGGTTATAGCTGACTGGTCTAAGTGGACATAGAGCAACAAGATGGCTGAGAAGGATAATAAATCCTGTGATTTTGCTTTGTGGTTTGGGTGGGTGGAAATCTCAGAAATTGGAGCTAGCATGTATTTTTGTTTGTGTGTTGTGTTGTGCAGTCAGTTGGAAAATACTGATGCATTATTATTGACACATGCTCTTAAGAGAGACCTAAAACCACTGTGTACCTCCATTTATCAGGCTTCCCAGCGTGCTTGGGGTTCAGAGCAAATTAACTTGCAAGTTAAAAGAAAAAATCAAACCAAAGCTCTGCATGAACTGAAGCTAAACTACTCAGCTGGTGTGGGAGCAGGGAGAAAGTTTATCATTAGAGGACAAGGGCAAGTTGAGAAATTGTTCTGTATCTCAGCTAGTTAATTATTGCAGCTTCCCAGCATGTGTGAGCGAAGAAAGGAAAATAACATCAATACTGATTATTTCACTTTGTTATTCTGTTCACCTACTATTTACTGTGAACATTCAGGGAGGAGAGATTAGCTGAGACTGAATTTTAAAAATCCAGAGTCCCAGATGCATGCTGTGTCTGCTTTTCTGGTACTGAGTGGTGAGGATGGGGCAGGGGTGACACTAAACTTTTAGATCTATTTTTAAGCTTTGAGGACAAATTTTATAAATATGAGCTGCTGCTGCTTCTTTTGAAAAAAAAGTCCCTTTATACTCTAAAAATAGTTTGCTGGGAAAAAGTTTGTGAATTGTTTATTAAAGGGAGGCTGAGAAATTCAGCTGAGTTTGTTGCCTTACAAATAAAGAAAAAAAAATCACCTCACAGCTACGGTCTACAAGCACATGCGGCTTCCTCAGAAAGATTTCTGAGATTTTAATGCATTGGAAGAATGTTGGAGAGAATTCGAAATGTTTCTTTCTGACCTGCTCTTTTCAGGCTAACCAAATCCTACTCTTTTTATAACACCAAGTTGGCATGTTGTTCCTTTGATCAGACCGGGTGTCCCCAGCTTCTTTTCTTACCTGTTTGCCTCCTGTAACACTCTGTCCTGTGGCATGAAGATCATCAGCACTAGATGCTCGGCACTGTCTTAAGCTCAGGTCATGTCATTTTGTTGTCATATCTCTGTGTTAGATATTACTATCATTTTCACTTGAACGATGAGGCCTGTGGTAATCTAAGGTTATCTTGTCCCCCAAGATAACCACATTCTAATAGTATGAACCTAGGGATGTTCATGGCTAAAGGGACTTTACAGATGTGATTCAGTTAAAGATAGTTTTGCAATATTGGGAACTGGGCCCTGGGCCTCGTAAATGCTAGGACCACTGAGCTGCACCCCTGCCTTTTATTTTATATTTTGAGGTGAGTCTTATTAAGTTACCCAGGTTGGCCTCAAACTTGAAATTGTCAGGCCCCAGTTTTACGAGTACTGAAATGACAAGATGTGCACAACCACTCCCGGCTTTATTAAGGATTTTTTAAATTATAAACACAAGAATTCTTCTAAGATGGAGGTACATGGGCAAGAAAAATAAAAAGATAAGTTAGAGTATACCAAAATTAAAAACTTGCATGCATCAAAGTATATAATCAGTATAGTAAAAAGGTAACAGTGTGGGAGAAAATATTTGCAATATCTGATAAGAGGTTATTTTCCAGAACTTACAAAGAACTACAACTTAACAACAACGACAACAAACAAATTAACATAATGAAAATGAGCCAAGAACTTCAAGTGACAGAAGATATACAAATGGCCATTAAGCATATAAAAATACTCAACATCACTAACCATATGTCCCTGAAGGAGATATCTGTGCTCTGATTTTCCATTCTCTCATTTTGCCACATTCCTCTTTTTTTTTTTTTTTTTTTTTTTTTTTTTTTTTGGGAAGGGTCTACAGGGTGTTCAGGGTCTCACTACTAGATCAGACTCATAGTGATCCACCCGTTTACAGCCTCCCAAGAGCTGGGATTACAGGTGCGCGCCATCACGCTCAGTCTCAATTGCCGTCTCAGGACACCCTGGGGGCGGGGCCGGCGCTGCAGTTCTGGGGATCAAACTCCTGCTCCTGCACCTGCTTGCAGGCACTTTAACCTGCTGAGCTTCTTGGCCGGTGCTGCCACACTCTTCTAAATCCCCACAGCATTCCAATTTAGAGCTCTTCCACATGGGTGGTTCTGATTGGTCAGACTTGATGTCTACTTTCCTGCACAGCCAGATTATCTATTGGTCTGCTCCCCAGCTGGATTCTGAGTAACTCTGGGAAGGAAGGGAATAACTCTTAACTGATGAAGAAAATACATTATTAATAAAAGGAAGTAACATGCAAAGTGCCACGCATTATATCAGCCCATCGGTTTTAAAAACAAGTGGGAAGCTAGTGATGTATGTGTGTAGTGCCAGCTATTTGGGAAGCTGAGGCAGGAGGATTTCCAAAGGGTTCCCTTGAGATGAAGACCAGCCTGAGCAACATGGTGAGACTTTATCTCAAAAACCCAAAACACCAACAAGAAACAAGTAAGAGTATACACATGCACAACTCATTAATGAGATCCCACTTTTGTTTTTTGAGACAGTGTCTCACTATGTAGTTTATCTGGCCTTGAACTTACTACATAACCCAGGCTGGCCTTGAATTCACAGCGATCTTACTCCTGCAGCCCCACCGGCACTGGGATTATGGGCATGCACCATCATGCCTGGTTCAGGAGCCAGCATGGTGCACCCATGGCTCCAGGGCCAGCATGGCATGCAGTACCTGGGGATTGAACTTGGGACCTTGCGCTTGGCAGTCAGGCACTTAGACCACCAAGCTATCTCTTCAGCCCTATATCAATGTTTTGATTGAATATATATACAGTTTCATGGATTATATTGTGCTAAAAGAGATAGTAATATTCAGGGACCACTTGACCCTCCTCCTTGTGTCATCTTGCTCCTGGGGGGGGGAGTCACCTCCACTTTAGCTTCTAGTGCTTATTAATATACTTCTGAATAGTACCCGCATACTTCTGTCTCTTGGTTTTCTGGTTCTAGATGTTATGTTTGAACTATTATGGCAGTGGAAGATTTTTTTTTTCTTTTCTGTATTTAGCACAGGGTCTACAGGGTCTACAGAGTCTCACTACATAGACTGTACTCATAGATCCTCCTGTTTTCAGCCTCCCAAGCAGTGGGATTACAGGTGCATGCCACCACGCCCAATCTCCATCTCCTGTCTCAGTGTGCCCTGGAGGCAGGGCTGGCATGGCATGCTGGGGAATGATCCCTGGCTACTGCACTCTGCATAAGCAGGCGGCAGTGGAAGACCTAAAAAAAATTTTAAAGAGGAAAAAAAAATCAAAACAAGATAATAGAGTAACAATGATTAATAGAACTGCATATTGTTATCTTTGAATTAGAGTATAAGATGTAGGCATTTAATTGTCCAAACAATATTAGCATAAGCCTTTCTTTTCAATGAATTAAGAGAAACTAGCAGTATAAATATGCTAACTATATTGTGTATGTGCATATATATGTATATTTTTCCCATCTTTTCTCCTTTCCCTCATCCCAGTTTCTTCTTTTAAAAGTTTCTTCCCATTTCACAATGTCTATTGTATGTTTGGAAGATTATTTACTCTTTCAGCTTCTCTCACTAAGGAAACAATGCAATGTTTACAGATGTGGGTCTGTTTTATTTTACTTATAAGTATGGTTTCGAGTTACAGGCATTTACCTATAAAACTCTCCAGTTTATCCTCCTTTATTGCTTAATAGTACTTCATTGTATAAAAAGACTACATCTTTTTTGTCCATTCCTCAGTTGATGGGCATTTGGGCTGTTTCCAACATCTAGCTATTACGAATTGTGCTGCTATAAACCTGGGTGCACAAATATCACTGTCATACAGTGTTTTTAATTTTTCTGGGAAGATACTCAGAAGGAGAAGAGTTGGGTCAAATGGGACCTCCAGTCCTGGCTTCTTGAGGAATCTACACATTGATTTCTACAATGGTTGCACCAGTCTACACTCCTGCCAACAGTGGAAAAAGATTCCCCTCCCCACATCCCCTCCAGCATTTGTTATTGGTTGATTTCTTCTTTTATAAAATTTTTTATTTATTTGGTGCAAGGTCTTACTACACAGCTCAGACTGATAGTGATCCTCCAGTATCAGCCTCCCCAGCGCTGGGATTACAGATGTGCACCACCATGCCTGGTTTCAGTGGCTGGCTCAGGGTGCCCAGAGAGGGGCCGGCACAGCATGTGGTACCGGGGATTGAACCCAGGTCCTTGTGCTTGCTGAGGCAGGTGCTTTAGACTGCTGAGCTATTTCCGCAGGCCTATTGGTTGATTTATTGGTGTTAGCCATTCTTTCTGGGGTGCAATGGAATCTCAATGTTATTTTAATTTGTATCTCTCCAGTGACCAGTGATGTTGAACATTTTTCTCTATGTTTATCTGCTGTTTGTATTTCTTAATCTGAGAAGTGTGTATTCATCTAGATTCCCATTTTTGGATTGGGTCTCTAAATTTGGAGGTGTCTGATGTTTTTGAGTTCTCTATATGCTCTTGATTTTAACTCATTTCCTATCCTATGCAATCACCATCCTCCCTATATGCTCATATCTAGGTTTTTGTTTAATCTATATTTAATATTTTCACTAATGCAGCAACATTGATGCATATTGAAGCAACAATATACTCTAATTTCCTGAGATAACTTTTGATTTTTCCTGGAGATACTATTTTTGTCTCATGACAACTTAATCTTCCCCTCCTTTGAATCACATGACTCTAGATGTGGTACATTGAAAGATATGGTGAATATTTCTATTTTTCAAATTATTAAAATAAAGAGACATCATTAATCCCCTCCTTGCTTCCAACATACTCATCCCATCATTCTTGCTGCTTTCTGAAGCAGTTCTGGAAATCTTACTTTGTGTCTTGAGTTGTGCTTTCCTGGCTGTTGTAAATGCTTGCCTTTCATGATGATTTTGACTTTGGGGAGGAGCCAGATCTGCTGAATAAGGTGGATGAGGATGCTATAATGCTTATGTGAGGCTTCCTTCCTGTTGGATAGCACTTGACGGCAGTATTCACTGTCTTTTTAATCATGTATTGTAAAGACTTACTAAAAATTGGACTTTCAGAACTGCTTGAGAAAGTGTCACAAAGAATGATGGATTATATTTTTCTGAGTTCGCACACCTATAATATTAAAATGATGGAACTAAACAAAAAAAGGGGATATAGATGAATGTCCATTTTGTATCTGTGTATTCAAAATGATTAGGATAGATATATAGCGACATTCTCTTAATTCAAGGAATAGAGGGATTTGTTCTAATAGTGTTTGTAAATAGGATATCATGTCTGCATCTTGTACAGCAAATAACCACTAGGAAGAGAGTATGCAATGTGTTAATTATTGGAACTGTCCTAACAATTTGATTTGATGTCTCATTGCTATTTATTTCCAATAAAATTATGGAAAAAATAAATATTTGCCATAAAAAAATAAAAAAGTAAACAGCAAGACATTAAAAAAAAGAAAAGAAAAACCCTGTCTGGGACTGACTTGCTATATATGGTTAGATTTCTAAATTTCTGTGTAAAAATATGTAAGTGTTTATTCCTATTTTTAAATTATTTTTTTCTTCATATTCTTTAAGGACATAAAATTCAACATATCAATACTTGATGGAAAAATACCTATTCCATGTTATGCCTAAGATGTTTGATATTTAGACAGGGGATACAGAACTGCATATGTTGCAGGGTAATAATAAGCGTCTCTTCTGGAAGATTGACAACCTAAGTTGGCAGATCAAGGATTGGAGAAGGGGAAGGGCTGCAAGGTCGGCCAGCACTTTGGCCCTAGCCTTTCGAGGTCAGTGGGGACTCAGGGCATAGGAAAACCTGTACTATGACATCGTGTAACTCAGTTGTGTCTCAGATTTTCTGATCAAGGAGATGATGGAGCCACAGAGAAGTGTGATTGATGATGTAGAGTGTGCCTAAGGAGAGTCACATAGAGAGAAAACATTCTCTCAGGCTTTCACAGACAGCAAATTGGTCAGGCAATGGCTGTGACTCAGCCACATGACTGACACTGACAAAGGATCTGCAAACTGCGGTACAGGGTTACAGGATAAATCCTGAGGGGATTTCACTGACCTTGTCAGATACAAAAGTTACATTTCTTGTTATATAGGTCTTGCTTTGTCTTGGTCTTAACCAGCCAGCAGAAAAGTATAAAAACGAGGTATATAAAGTAAAGCCATATTAATACGATGAGCTGTAAAAGGCTCAAATCAGTAGTAGAGGATAACCCACTACTATTATGGATTGCTGGACAATGTTGGATTGTTTTGCTGAATTCAAGCACCTATAGTATTTAGATGCCAATAGAATACCCACCTCTGACAGGACTAAATGAAAAAGGGGATACAAAGTAAGGACCATTTTATATTCATATATACAAAATAGTTAGGATAGATATATAGCTACTTTCGCTTAATTCAATGAGAAGAAAGATTTGTACTAATAGTGTTTGGACAGGATATTCTCTCTGCTTCTTATACTGTGGATAGCCACTAAGAAGATAACAATGTACAATGTATTAATTATTGAAACTGTCCTATTAATCAGCTTTGAAACTGTCTCATTGATATTTGTTCCTCAATAAAATAAAATTTAAAAAAAAGAATGATGGATTAATTGTGTTTGAAGCAGAGGGAATATTTTGAGGGGGATTAATGACGATGTGTCTTACTGTAATAAATTCTGAAAATTTAAACATTCACTATATATTTTGATCATACCTTGTGTAATGGCTCATAAAAATCTTTTTTCCACTCTTCTGCCTCTCTTTTTCCTTCATTCTCCCTCCTCCCCTGGAAAAATACCAGCGGCCTCCCCAAGCCTTCTAACTCTAGCTCTACTCTGAATTGCTTGCTCTTTAAGGTGCTGCCCAGCTGGTAGCCAGGAAATTCTGGTCACCTCTCTTTCATATTCGCTGTCTTAGGTTTTGAGCTTTTATCTTCTTTCTTGCTTTACCCACTTGGTTTTGTGGAATATATCACTTTTCCAGGAGTTTCTTAGAGTACATACAAGTAAGTAGACATTTCTGCAAGAACAATGATTCCAAGTGTTTGTACAAAGTCTCAGAATCTTGGGCCCTAGAGGCCATGTCTTCCTTCACAAGATCTTATTTGATCTTCAAAGTATCTCTTTTGTTTGTTTGTTTGAGACAGGGTCTCACTATGTAGCCCAGGCTGGCCTCGAACTCAAGGCGAGCTTTCTGCATCAGCCTCCAGAGTACTGCGATTATAGGCCTGTACCACCACATCCATATTCTTTAAAATATCTTACTCTCGCATTTTGCAGCTAAGAAAACTGAGGCACGGAGACTACGCTGTTAGCAGTATCAGAGCCAGGACTTGTAGTGTCAGCTGCCTCTACCAGGGCTGCTGCCTTTGCAAACCTAACTGCTGCCTATTGGAAAGAGAAATAACAGTAATAGGCTATGAGCAGTAAGTGCCAAGCGCATGACCAAGGTTGCAGTGTGGATCTAATTCTAGGTATCCACTTGTGTCCAGTTCCAGACAACTTCAGCTCTGGTTAGCCACTTTTTGCTAGGAGAATCTTCTGGTCTTACTGACTGTGCACTTGTGTATCGTGCATGTGTGTGCAGGTGAGGCAAGGAATGACACTGATTTATAGGTATGCTCTGAGCTACTTGTGATAATTGAAATGCTCTGCCTATCATTGGTGTAAGCTCAATGTGATTATTTTTATTGCTGCAGTATTTGGTTTCCAAAAGCCTAAGAATCCTCTTTCCATTCTTTTTGTGATGTGAAATGCCTCATTACTTAGAAGTTGCTGCTGACTGTACAGTTTAGCATTTGATCTTTTGGCTAACTGCAGTCAGGTGACCACATATAGGGTAATTGGATTAACCTGCCCCTCCTTTCCCCTACTGAAACAATATAAAATCCGGTATTCTGTTGGCACATGCTTTTCTTAGATTAATGATCTTAGAGTTGCTGTGTGGAAATTTGCATAGCTTCCTACAGCTCTGAGAAATGAAAATGGCCAGCTGTCTAAAAAGCTTTAATCAGGAAATGAGCATGAAATGGCATTGTTTTGTCACGGGTTTGGAATAATTTATTCTTGACAATCCAGTTATCCTGCATGGAAATTTATATAAACATTCTTTCAACAAGCAGTAAACAGGTGCTTTTTGTTGGTAAAGATTCAAGAATTTCTTTACTAAGGGGTGGCTTGCAAATTGTTTTTGCTCATGCTGGTTACTGTTGAAAGCTTATACTGTAGTCATGTTCCTTGCCTTTCCTCTTTGAAATGGCAGTTTATGGAGCAAGAGAAGAGCAGCCCCAGGGAGCACACACTTTCCTGAGTAGAGTGTGGTGTGGCTGCTAGGGACAGTACCTGGGCCAGAGGACTGCCCATGACAGCTGCACCATTTTTTTCCTGCGTGCTTTCCCTATTTATCAAAAAGAGATGCGCAAGGTCCATATCTCTTAGTGTGCTTCTGAGCATTATGTGTATTATTCTGTATAGACCCTAGAATACTACTTTGTTCATATTAGGCTCTGAATAATTATGAGCTAATTCCATATTTTACAAGATCTAGAAAAATAAAAACTGATTTAGTTTTTTATTTGTAGGTCCCTAATTTTTTCCACTGAGTGATTTGTCTTAGAAGGAATTGTAGGGCCAGCTTGATAGTTCAGCGGACTAAAGCACCTGCTTAGGCAGAGCACAGTGGCTGGGGTTCAATCCCTGGCGTGCCCTGCTGGCCCCACCCCTGGGGCACGTTGAGAAGGAGATTGAGACTGTGGTGGTGCGTGCCTGTAATCTCAGCACTTGGGAGGCTGAAAACAGGAGAATCACTATGAGTCCGATCTATGTGGTGAGACCCTGTAGACCCCATAGGCCCTGTCCTAAATATAGAAAAGAAAAAAATAAATTGAACAGCTAACACAGAAACATGGCCCCCAGTTAAAAGAGACAAAATACATGCTTTCCCTTTCCCTCAGCCCCTCTGTTTCCTTGCCTGGAAGTAGCCTCAGTTAGCAGTTTGTTTTGTGTGGGTTTTCTGTTGCCCATCAAGGCATACACACAAATTCCCCCAATGCCAGCATACATTCTTATGCTCTTTGATCAAGCTATATGGCTTGGGGATTGCCCTTATTGGTGCATACAGACTGGCCTCACTCCTGAAAGAGTATGGTATGAATTTATGACCCCTCATAATGAACTCTCTACTGCCATGGTTACATTTTTAGCCTTTTGCTAACTTAAGCCATACCATAACCATTAGTTTTGTACATATGCCATTTTGAACATGTGTAGATGTATTTGTACTTTAAATTCCTGGAAGTGGAAGCACTGAGTCAAAAGGCGTAGGCACTTGAGTTTTTGATAGATAATGGCCACATTGCTTCCCACAAAGGTTACAGTGATTTATGCATCAGTTTTTGCTCTCATTAAAAAGTATGAGAGCCGTTCTCTTCCTTTGTACCCTTGCCAGCATTATAAATTTCTTATAGTTGCCAATCTGACAGATAAAAATATCTTGTAATTGAAAAATGATATACATCTCTCTCTAGACAAACTTCTGGACAGTTTTGTACTTCCTTCTCCCTATGGGCATTCTCTGAATGAATAGCATCTGTGTGCCAGACACTTGTTATATCTGAAGACAGAGGCAGTATTTTGAGAAGGCCAGACTCCATTGCAAGGAAATGTGTATACATGATCATAATACAGTAGGTAAATGCAACAGTTCTAGATGTGAGATGATACCAGAAGGGTACCAGGACCCTCTGGTGTACTAAGCACTCTACAGATGCTGTTGAATGAATGCCACTATCCTTTGCATTTCTCCTATAAGTGCGGCTAAGTATTTTTCCATGTGTTTGACACATATGAGTATGTTTTCTTTTTTGTGTGTAAATTTTTCTTTGCTCTTTCTTGTTGGGTTACTGGTCTTTTTGCTGATCCTTCATTGAAAGAGCTCTCTCTACATAACAGCGTTCCATTTTGCCTTTTGTCTTAGTTGATGAGGTTTTGTTTTTGTGGTGTTGTATTTATAGTTTCTTGTACTTCATTAGCCCTTTTTTGCTGCATCTGGATTCTGTATCAGCGTCAAATTGTCTTTCCCACTCTGAGATTGCAAAAAAGAAAAGTTTGTTCATGTTTTCTTCTAGTGCTTTTGAAGTTTAATTTTTCAATGAATAAATTCAGTTAGAACATCCCGTCAAAGGAAGAAATAAATATTTTTCTGTTTTAAGCAATGGAACATTGTGTGAATTTTCTATTTTCACCTTCTTCCTCCCTCTCTTAAGGCAGATCTACATCTTGTGAAATGAAAAGTTGAGGGTAAACCATTGAATGCCAGTGGTGCATTTGTAGGGATGACACACATCTCCATGCTGTGATGGCTTTGGGCTGAAGTGAGTATTTCCTCTGTCTATAGGTTGTCCTCTTGCCCATAGCACTCTACTTAATTGGCCATCCATTCGACAAATACTAAGTACCCTCTAAAGCATATCTAAACTCCTGGTTGGTATTGACACCTTTTTATCCAGTGGTAATCATGTAGATGTTTAGCAGGGTGAGGGTGAAAATAAAGTCACCACTTGTCACATGGTTAGTAATTGCATTGTACATCAGAAAGCAACATTATGTCTGTGACCCACGCGTGGCCCTCCTTATCCTTGGCCACTGCCTGGCACTCGCCTTGCTCTTGGCAGCGTCTGCTCACTCCCGTTCTATGGGTCAAGAGCTTCTTGAGCTCATGCACTTGTTACGTCTCTGTTTGCTTTTCTCATCGACTCTCAGGAGGTAATACTGCAGGGATGGGATGTTGCAAATAGGCAGTTGAGGACTGATGTAGAAAGAAGAATGGCAGTATGGATCTTGTTTTATTAACAGTTTTTCCTTGTTAGCTTTGAGCTGAAAATACCGTCGGTATATTTATGATTACATGCCAAAGCATTTTCTAAGTCGCATATTTTAAAAATGTGAGAAAGCCATTGTGGTGTGATGCGTGTAATTTTAGGGGAAGTTATGAAATGCTGCAAGCATGTAACAAGTACCAGTATACTCACCCTCCTTTTTCAAATCCTCATATTTTGCCCTTTTTACTCTATACATCCCCCCCTTTCTAATTCTAATGAAATTGGTGCCTTTTGTGGTTTGACGTATATTTTATTGTGGTCACCAGGTCTGTTTTTAAAAAGAAACAGACTTTCCCAGCTCTAGCTGAAACTCCCCTTGTACTATTGCCCTCAGAATCCTTGCTGTGTCTCCCCAGGTATTCTGAGACAGACTTGCCTCTTGAAGGCAGTCATGTGCTGCAAAAGCATAGTTTGATCCAGGGAACATGCTCAGAAATGGCTGCTCCTCCAACTGGCCTTTTGTGTGTTGAAGATTATATATATATATATATATATATATATATATATATATATACATGCATGCAGTGTGCTGTTTCTAGGAATCTGTATCCATTCAAGACTGTCTTGATCAGTAGATTTGGTATAGGGTTTGCTTTTAGTGATTTCCTTTTATCTTTAACCAGTGGTAATTTTAAAAAAATTGTTTTCCTAGCACAGGGAGCACAGCTATGAGCCCATAGCCATGTCTGGCCCGAAAGGAAGCTTTTCTTCCAGAAAGAAATGACCAGGATTGAAGGGAGGGTGATGAATGAGTCCTGTTTTCCCTGTCCTGTCTCTTCCCTGTGCTGTGGGGACCTTGCCCAGCCCACTAGTTCCATTAATGCAGAGGGAAATGGCAGGACCATCCTACTGGGTGGGCAGGGGTGGCACCGAGCTTCCTCTGAGGTCCATGGCACTGATCTGCTCTGTGTGTGTGTACGCGTGCGTGTGCTATTGGTGGCAGGAAAGAAAGAAGTACTGTGAGATAGGAGGAGCACAGCCAGGGTGGAGACCAGCGATCCATTCAGCTGATTGTGTAAATGAGATGAGACATTCCTTGGCTCGCCCACTTGGTAGGCTGCATCTGGCACATTGCAACCATCCGTTCCCTTTCTGTTGATCCCAGAAAGCTTTCCACTGCCTGAGATGAACAGCCACATATCCACACTCTTGCTTTTTATGTTTTTTATCTTCTAGGACAAAATATTGGCACATTTTAATTTAAAAGATGATACCTTCTTCCAGTTTAAGCATGTTTATATTGTTCTTTTAAATTGAAATAGCCTACAATAAAGTGCAGACTGTACTTAGAAGTGCAGTTCATTGAGTATATTGAGATGTTACACCTGTGTAACAATTACCCAAACCAAACTATAAAATATTTTCATCCTCTGAGCCAGCTCCCTCCTTCCTACCCATTCCCAAAGATAACTGCTGTTCTGAGAGTTCTCAGCAGTGATTACTTTTGCCTCTTGTTGAATGTCATAGAAATGAAATTATACAGGATGTAATCTTTTGTGTCTTACCTCTTTCACTTAATGGTATCACTCAAGGTCTGTGTTGTTATGTGCAGTTTTAAAATATCACTTTTAATGACAGCAAATAATAATGTGTATACTACTGTCCTTTTCACTCAGATTCAGAAAACACCTCTGATGGTATATTTAGCATCTTTAACAGATGACAAGGGTCTGCTTAAAGGCTTGAATCATTGCTCCCAATGTCACATCCCCAATAATGCTTGCATCAGAACTAGCTCTGTTTTTCTGACTCAAACACAGCTTTGTTCTCTCTGTTTATCATGGAGCCTGTGCCTTCACCCATATCATGGTTAGTGGAAGATTTTGTGAGTATCTCACCATGCAGTGTTTGGGTTGGAATCTGACCAACTTCTATAGAAGAATCAAGCCAGCCTAGCTCCCAGCCCTTGTATAATAGTTAATGGATGGGGAAGGGGGAGAAGCCAACTGCTTTGGGTCAGCAGCCAGCCATATCCAGGCAACTCATTATTGAACAGTGGACCACCCTAGCTTAGCACCCAGTTACATACAGATGATGTGTTGGCCCGGAAAGGTTGCTATTTGCTGGCCACTAAATGTGGCACAAAGAACTTTTACTGTCCTGGCATTGGTGGGGCTCCTTAGCCTCTGACTGTGGGTGAGCCATCTTGGCTCTGTTCAGTGCAGTGTCTTTGGGAATAAAGAATGGTGTGAAGAATTCTCTTTTTTCAAGTGGTCCTTGTCACACAGCTCAAGTTTCATTGTAGTGTCAATATCTTATTGATGGCATTTGCTTTACTGTGCACACCAGATTATTTTTGTTAAGGCATTGGCTTTGAATTAACATATTCCTGCTGGCTTGAACCACTAGTGGTATGTGCATGACTGTCCCATCAGGTGGCTTGTACCACCTGATGGAACTGTCTCGTGCCCCTCAGTGGAACAGTCATGCATATATCACCAGTAGTTCAGAGTCTCCTGGCAGCAAGACATATGAATCATAGCCCCATCTCAACATGGTAAAGAGAATTGGGCTTTCTTTGAGCACTTTAGCAGGTTTGATGATAACCTGTTTCTTCTGGCCTTTATTTATTTATTTATTTATTTATTTATTTATTTTAATGTATTTGGTACAGGGTCTACAGGGTCTCACTACATAGATCGGACTTGCTGTGATTCTCCTGTTTTCAGCCTCCCAAGTACTTGGATTACAGGCATGTGCCATCACGCCCAGTCTCAATCTCCATCTCAGCGTATCCCAGGAGTGGGGCTGGCATGGCACATCAGGGGTTGAGCCCCAACCGTTGCACTCTGCCTAAGCAGGTGCTTTAGTCCTCTGAGTTACTTCTCCCCTGGCCAAGTAAAATGATTGCTGATTAGAGATGTGGGCCTATGTGTATGAATTTCCATAAGCCCTCATGGCTGATAATTCTGGCCTCGGGTGTTGCCTTTACCACTGGGATAATAATACTTAGGTTCTTTTTTTTAAATTAATTTTATTGAGAAACAAATAGCAATGAGACAGTTTCAAAACCGATTAGCAGGACAGTTTCAACTAAGATTCTTAAGAAATGGGCTTAGCTGTTAGAAAGTTGAGATTGAGTCGGGGTGCTGGGAACGTTCATTCCCCAGGAAATCCTGAATCCTGCAAACTTGGATCAGAACCTCGGAGAGCTCCAAATGTGGCAACTATGGAGAGGCAGGCATTTTAATGCCAAGTCCACCCCCCTCTGCAGGAAGGAGCTCTTTTATGTGACTGATAAGGGATTTCATGAATTTAGGCCTCAAGCCTTGGGTTTGTTGGTAAAGGGGTAAACTTCATTCTTTAAGCAGGAAGGGAAGCTACTATTCCTACTGGAGCCATCAGCAGAGTGGCTTAAGGTGTTCATTCCATCATACTTATGACGCGTGTTCTTCTTGAGAGCTGAAATGTAGCAGGAGCGTTCTTTCCTGAAGTCCCAGTGTTTAGTTTCTCCACTGGTTTTGCACCTGACTAGTTCTGGGGTCTTCATCTGCTCCTAGGTCCCCTCTGACTGTATCTTTTATGTAAAAAGATATTTGGCAAAAATCAGGCTCTTTTTTCCCGTTATTGGGAGGAGCAAGTGAAAAAATTCCTGTGAACGCACTTTAATTCATATAAACCCTTGCCAGTGTAATGTCCTGTGATCGCTAACATCATTACTCATTTTTAGAGCCTACTGATAAGAACCCATGACGTCAGAATTCTGTGAATGTAAGGTCTTGGCCGGCTTCTGCTTGTTTTCTAAGCTCCTTTTGTCTTGGCATATGTGTCTGTGAGTAGGAGCCTGATGCAGATGGAAGTTGGCATCTGGGTGAAGCTCTTAGAGCAGGGTTTGGCATACAGTAAGTACTCAAATGTTAGAATATATATATATATATATATGTATGTATTTTGATACAAGGTCTTACTACACAGCTCGAACTCATAGTGATCCACCTGATCCACCTGTTTTCAGCTTCTCCAGCACTGGTATTACAGATATGTGTCACCATGCCTGGTCTTGTTAGATACTATTCATGTGAGATTTGTCCCCATTTTTCTTATCTGTTTTATTGTGGTTATTCATATAGCATAAAGTTTCAAGTGGCATCCACTTAAATATAAAGGCTTCGAGCTTATCATTCTTTATAGCTGAGTAATACTCCATTTTATAAAAATACCACATTTTTTTATGTAACCCACTACTATTATGGATTACTGGACTATATTGGATTATTTGGCTGAATTCACACACCTACAATATTTAAATGGCAATGGAATACCCATCTCTGACAAAACTAAACAAAAAAAGGGGATACAAATGAAGGACCATTTTAAGTCTGTATATACAAAATAGATAGGATAGATATATAGCTACTTTCTCTTAATTCAGTGAGAAGAAAGATTTGTACTAATAGTGTTTGGACAGGATATCATGTTTGCATCTTGTACTATGAATAACCACTATGAAGACAACAATATGCAATGTATTAATTATTGAAACTGTTTCACTAATCAGTTTTGAAACTGTCTCATTGCTATTTGTTTCTCAATAAAATTAATAAAAAATATAGCATACATTTTCCATTTTGACTATTTTTCCTTGTATAAGTGGCACTAATTATATTTACAATGTTTATATATACAACGACCATCACCAAAATTGCAGTTTTTTCATCAGAAAACAAATCCAGTAACCATTTAACAAAAGCTCCTCAACGTCCTGCCCCTATTCCTCTAATGTACATTTTGTCTATAAGATTTCACCCCTTTTAGATATTGCATATAAGTGAGATCATACAACGTTTGTCATTTTGTGTCTGGCTTATTTCACTAACATGCTTTTTAGGCTTAACCATGTTGTAGCATGTGCCACAAGTGGAATCTTTTTGAGGCTGAGTAATAACCCATTGTACAGAAGTATCACATCTTGGTGACCTCTTTGTCTGTTTATGGATACTTGACTTGCTTGCACCTTTTAGCTTGTGTAAATAATGCTATAGTAAACATTGGCATGCAAGTATCTATCTGAGTTCTTGCTTTCAGTTCTTTTAAGTATATTTCTAATAGAATCTTGGGTCATATAGTAATTCTATGTTAAACTTTCTGAGGAACTGCTATATTGTTTTCCACAAAGCAGCGCCATTTCTGATTCCTCCCAGGAATATGTAGGGTTGCATTTTCACTATGATCTTGAAAGCTTCTTGTTTTCTGTCTTTTTAAATTCTAGGGGGCCAGGGAGATTGCTCCGTGGGATAAGCACTT
>NW_004524586.1:29155710-29173948 GCF_000260255.1 Octodon degus
CCATGTGAGTATTTCTATTTTGGGCATAGTAAAGGAGGAATGGAGAGTTAAAAAAAAGTGAGGAAGTAGAATAAGCAAGACTGCGTGACTAGTTCGACAAGGGAGTTAATGCTGCCTTTTCCATCCTGGGAAAATGGGTAGATGAGGGGGTGTTAAATAAGCGAGGTCTCATTTTGCTGAGAGAAGGGGCAGGTTATAGGAAGGTACTGGCCTTGGGTGGAGCTGCATTGAGCCTCATGTTGTCCACGTGAGGAGCCTGTAGAATTCCTTGCCAAGTCCATGTGCCTGTTTGATTTTTCTGGAAAAATGTGGGAAATATTTTTAAGTTTTGTCTTCTCCCTGCTTCAGTCTAAGAATCAACTAAAGAAATTTGGTCAACATTGGCCTTTTCTGTCTAGCAAATGTTTGTGGTGTTAGGAATCAAACCCAGGGCCTTGTCGTGTGAGGCAAGTGTTCTACCACTGAGCCACATCCCCAGCCTCTGTCCAGCAAGTGTAAACAATCGCCAGGAGAATGAAGAAATCTGGGGTTTGTGCACCAGCCTTCTACTCTTGCTCTTTCCTTGGCCCTATCTGTGCTTGACCAGATTGGTCCTTCCCAGCCAGCTGCTCACAGTGTGCTGCTATAAAGCACTGGACAGTGAGCATTCTTGAGAAGCACAGCTTCTGAGGCATGATCCAGTGGCTGTGCCAGCCTTATAATCTTTGCCCCATCCTCATTCTCCCTTCTCCAGCTTCAAACCTTTAGCTGTTAGTGCACCAAACACTGGTCATGTTGCCCCAGAACCACTGAGTTGCGTGGACTCACTCCTTGGCAAGGTTGGACACTGTGTTACCAAATTCTGTTGTGTCTAGGTGGGGAAATTTGCTTACACAATCATATCTACATCATGATGGAAAGTGAGTCTTGAGCAACTTTTCTTTCTCAAAGAAGCAACCAGTGGAGAAATGAATGTACTTGGTGTCCTGTCTTTACTTCTGGAGCCATAGCTGGCTGACAGTTATCATGTGTCTTAGGCATGCATGTGGCTCAAGCAGGCAGAGTTTGCAAATTGTCCTCTAATGCTGTCTGCCTGTGAAGCTATAGGAACCCCAGCAACTGCTGTTCCAGGAGGTGTCATGGCTGCTGAATGGTAGTCCTGTGCATATGTACATGTGTGCACAGCTTTGTGTGCTATGCAGAGGTATAAGTGTTCACCTGGGGCTGAGCTCTGCCTGGATAGGGCTCTGTGACACCAGCTGAATCTCTCAGCCCAGCAAAGCAGTAGCCCCAGCTGCTGGTTTCCGGTGGGATCTTGGTGAGGCAGGAAGAGAGGATGAGTCTGTTGTGAACACAGCTAGCAATTGGGGAATTGGATATGGTAACTCAACCATACTAGAGTGTATGCAAAGCAGATGGCAATAGCAGTGTTTCATTTACCTGTTTTCTTTGTATCTCTGTCCTCTGTTTAGGCCTAATCATGGCCCCTGACTTAATTTGCCAGCTTCCAGCTCATTCTGCAGAGGGAACTCAGTGCCATTTTCTTTGAGTTTTATTTTATTTTATTTTTTGGCATTAAAATATGTACTTTATTGCCTTTCATTATAAGAACATGGAAAACAATGGAAATAAAATATTCTATATATCCTAAATACAATATACAATGCTTAGCTAGGGGTCCCTGAGATTTAGCTGGGAATATTTTATTTTATTTTTTTTCATAATTTTATTGATAAACAAATAGCGATGAGACAGTTTCAGACCAAATTGGTAGGACCGTTTCAATAATTAACACATTGCATACATTCTTCCTAGTGGTTATTTGCTGTACAAGATGCGGACATGATATTCTATTTATAAACTCTATTAGAACAAATCCTTCTATTCATTAAGAGAATATAACTATATATCTATCCTAACCATTTTGAATACACAGATACAAAATGGACATTCATCTGTATCCCCTTTTTTGTTTAGTACCGTCATTTGAATATTATAGGTATGTTAACTCAGCAAAATATTCTAAAAGAGTCCAGTAGCCCATAATAGTATTGTATCTTCTGCTTGACTGGCAGTGTCAGAATTGTTGACCTGAGTCCCCCACAGCTCAACATAACAGCATGGCTTTACTTCTTATACTTCGTTTTTATACTTTTCTGCTGGATGGTTAAGACCAAGGTAAAGCCAGACGTATGCAACAAGAGTTGTAGCTTTTGGATCTGATAAGGTCAGTGAAATCCACTCAGGATTTAGCCTGAGATCCTGTACCTCAGGTTGTGGATCTTTTGTCAGTGTCATCCATGTGGATAAGTCACGGCCATTGCTTGGCCAATGTGCTCTCTGTGAAAGCCTGAGAGAATGGTTTCTCTCCATGTGACTCTCCTTAGGCACACTCTACATCATTGATCACAGTGCCATTTTCTTAACTTGGCTCTTTTTAAAGCATAAATCTCTTATCTGTGGGTCTTTCCTGCCATTCAGCCAGCCTTTAGATCTAGCTCCCAAGTTTTTGTTTTTTCCTAAGTTATTGTGACCATGGGTTCACACAAACTTAGAAACTCCTTGCTCTTTGGAAAGGATTCCTGTGTTCAAATCTGCACTTTCTGAGTTACTGCCATTTTGAGGTATTCTTGCTTTTGCAAGGAATTATGAAAGTTATTAAAGTAATTTGAAGTACAGGTCAAGTATCCCTTATCCAAAGTGCTTAGGAGCAGAAGTATTTTACATTGAATTAAAACAATTTTTTATAATATTTGCATTTACTGTATGAGCTATCTTGGAGATAGAACCTAAATCTAAGCATGAAGTTCATTTATGTTTCATATATACCTTATACACATAGCCTGGATGCTTTTATACAGTCCTTTTAGTGCACTTATGTTTTGATTGCAACCTATCACATGTGGTCAGCTGTGGAATTTTCCATTTGCGATATCATACCAGAGCTCATAAAGTTGTGGATTTGGGGCCTTTCAGGTTTCAGGGATTTGCATTAGGGATGATCAACCTGTAATTAAACAATCCAGGTCTAAATGGAGCTTTGGTAAGAGATCTCCTAGAGTAGGGTCAGCAAACTTTCTGTAACAGATCAGGTAGTTTAAGCTTGCAGCTACTCTGGCATTATAGCATCAAACTAGTTGGTCATACAAAATGTACATGAAGGCACTTATAGTCTATGCAACTTTATTTACAAAATAGGATGGCAGACTACAGTTTGTTGACCTCTTGCCTCGAAAGTTATTTTGATTTGTCATCCTTAATTTTTCTTTGTCAAGAGTTGAAGAGGTGAGCCAGCCAGATAGCTCAGAGGACTAAAGCGCCTGCTTATGCAGATGCAGTGGGCTGGGGTTCGATCCCCAGTGTGGCATGGCATGGCGTGGCATACCTGCCCCGCCCCCAGGGCGTGCTGAGATGGCCATTGAGACTGGGCATGGTGGCATGCACCTGTAATCCCAGCATTTGGGAGACTGAAAACAGGAGAATCACTAAGAGTCCGATCTGTGTAATGGACTCTGTAGACCCCATACTAAATACATTAAAAAAAAAGAGTTGAAAAGGCAGAGGAATTTGATAACTGTAAATGTGTTTAACTCATCTTGGGGTGCTTAGTATAACTGTGAGCACGATGGTGATGTGGGAATATAGCTATTTAAATCCTTATTGAGACAAATAGAAATCAGAAGGGGTGAACCTGTTTGGGCAAAGTTTGTCATTGTTCAAAAAGGAGAACAAACTGTCATTTAGAGCTGTGTGGTAGCTTTTATGTATCAGTCATTCTCTTGATGGTCATAAGGAATGAGCATGCATATATAAGGTGACTTCATATGGGGCATGCATTTACTTTATAGGACTAGGTGCTTATCTAATATATGAAAGGTAAGAACTATGAAAACTTAGGAAATGGGGTTTTAGAAACATGATGTGCTGACTTGACATTACAATACCTGATTTCCATAAAGGTGAAACTTTAGAGAATCTTCCTAGAATTGCAGCTTCTCATCTTGTTTTCCTTTCTTTGTTCTCACAGGAAATAAAGAAAGATATGAAGAAAGACCCTCTCTCCAACAAAGCTCCAGAAAAGCCCATGCACGATGTGTCCAGTGGAAACACTTTGCTGTCTTCTGAAACCATTTTAAGAACCAATAAGCGAGGTATGGCAAAGGAGAAAGAGCCCTTCTCCCTGTACTAAACAAACTTTGGAAACTTCTAGATGAGTTGCCAAATTTGTGTTGCTGAAAAATTGAATGGAGATTGCCCTCTTGGTTTTCAGTCTGAATTTTGCAGAATCTGGCACCCACAGTGCCAATAACATAGTAACCATGCTAAAGGGAACTAATAATTTTTTTTGATGAAGATTGGCAAAATTTGTAAACCATGCTTTTTTTCTAGGGTTTTAGCTTCTGCTTTCACATCTATTTTTATGGATGAGGCAAATTTAGATAATGGTATGGTGCAGGCTAAGCTGTGTGTCTGACCACATTCTCCTTTTAATCTAAGGCAAACTCTGTCAGATTCTTTCTCTAACTTGTGGCTCACAATTACATGCCCTGCCTACTCATGTTTGTGAGACAGAATGTACAGAGATACAGCTAATGTACCTGTCTAACTTGGAAACCTTTGACAGTATTGTTTTCCCTCTTTTGAGACCTCGAGGTAATTTTTAAGTGTCAGCTTGTTGGAATTTTGTTTACCCCACACATTACCTTTGTGATAAATGTTTGAACTGTGGGCACATCAGGTTCCTTCATTGGCTTTGCTGACCTTGGGTCAGTCAGGACACATGCTGAGTTGAGCTAAGCAGGCCCATAGTAGGTCAGGCAGGGCTCATAGTAGGTCAGAATTCAGCTGCTGGCTTTTATCTAGGCTTATTGCTTCCTTAAAGGAAAATGAAGAACCATCCCCCAAAAAAGAGCAAGAAATGTATTAGCAGTGGCTTTCATTAACAACAAGAAGAGATGAGTTTAGATAACCGTGGGGGAAAGACAGCTAATCTTTCATAAAATTAAGACAGCTTAAGTTTTTGTCTAATAAGCTGCCCATTGACCATAGTGCTCCAAACATTAGCTTTGTGTCTCCCTTCCTGCCTCTTCCTCTACCCCTTCTAGCTACCCTCAGTTACATTTCCTTTTTTGAATCGTTCAGATGAAATATTGGCTGGAGGTACACATTGGTTAGCAGCTATAAGAGTTTCTTTCTTTTTGTTTAAAAAAATTCTATCCTACCAAAGAAGGGGATTTCCCATTTTAAGAATTTCACATATATTGCTGTATAACTACAGTTTTCTCACAAAGTACCTCCTGTATTCTTGCAAATAAGTTCTCAAACTCCTGAGACTGTCCTCATTGGATTTGAGAGCCACAATTCAGTGAGACTTCTTTCTGCACCACCAAACCTTTGTGGATTCTCTGAGCTGTCCCTTCTTCCTGCTCATCTGAGGCCCCCAGGCCCATCAGTTGTGTACATGCTGACCAGCAGCAAGGCCTCTCCAGCCAGCCTTGTTTTTGTAACATCAGTAAGTGCCTTAAGGTAATTAATTAGTTTCACAAGAGAAGGATTAATTAAGGTAAGGAATGAAGGTAATTATCTGGATGAGTTCAGTAAAATTACCTGAGAACTTTAAATCAACAAAGGAGTAGAACTTTTCAGATAATTATTTCTTTACAACTGAAAATCTGTATTTCGCGTTCCTCTAATGGGATTTTTCCTTCATCAGAAAAATAAAATTGAAAAGGATGGCTTGCTTTTACAAGTTACTCTTCTTTCTAAAGCCTTCTACTTTAGGCCTGCAGCTGAATCAAGACCAACCTTTTATTCTTTAGGCCTTTTATATACTCAATTGGCTATGAGACCGAAACACATAGAGTCCTGTAAATATGAAGCCCGTAACAACCCATCTTCATTCTGTTCCAGGCCTCACACTGACCTCCTGGGTCACCTGGGCCAAACATCAATTTCTAACTGAAGGGTAGCATTGTGTATCAGGACCCATGTTGCTGTCAGCCCTCCCCCACACCATCAAGACTAACAGTATTCTACTGCTCCTTATAATGAACAGCAGGGTGGGGAGATTGATTGGTCTTGTCAGGCCAGATAAATAGTTCATTGTGCTGGGCTCAAAAGCTACATTTTTTCCCACCCAAAATCAATGGAAAAACACTTTTTTCCCTTTAAATCAAGGATCAGAGGCTAAATCTGTGGGGTGATTCTCGTTACTTGTAAACACTTCCGTCCAACTAATTTTTGAATTTTTATGAATTAAAAGACTGGGATCTACCCCTCTGTCTTTGTTTCCATGAAGCTTTGTCCCTAGAAACCTTTTGGCTGATTTCGTCTATTAGTATTGCTGTGGTTGTTAGGGAGGGAAGTTCTCTGGCTTTATTGCCTGTTTTGATTGGCTGACATGCAGTCTTTTTGAGTATATGAATCCACCTTGTAATTCAGCCTTGGACCCTATAAGAATTAAATACAATTGACACAAATTATTTTCTTTCAACTTTATCAAAGATGAGAGGACTCTTTTCTTTATATGAGCCTTGTCATCTGACAAGGCTTAATTCACTAAAGAAAGAGTGAAGTAAATTTCTACTGTGACTTTGAAACTGTGAATCACGTCATTGAGGTTGGAGTTCCAGACCGACTTAATAAAGAAGCTTGCCCAGCTGTGTCCAGCTGTTGTTACACTTTGTAACATGACTTACTTTGCAGCAATTACAAACAAGTTGACTCTAAGTTGTATGTTAGAGTCTAGGATGAGGACATCCTTCTCAGGCATCTACAGTAGGGTCAGAAAATACTTTGGATTTCAAGGAAGTTATTTCTACCTGTGAGAAACTACAGGACCAGAGAAACATCAGTTGGAGAACTGACTGGTTTCAGGTTTCGCTTTTGCCGATTACTACAGAATTTATTTAGGGAGGTATTGGAATGACTTCATGGATTCTTTATTTGAGAAGATGTGACTGAAATTGAGAGGGAAAGCAGATTCTCCCTGCTGGCTTGGCAACCATCAGCTCCACGTTGGGATCATTACAATATGGAGCGATTGTGCCTGTTCCTGCCTCTGGCAACAGTGGAAGAGCTTCATGTTAAAAAACAAAACAAACAAACAAAAACACCTTTCTCAGGGAGTTAAGAAGTCGTTCTTCATTTAAACTTTGCACCACGGATATTGTAGATCCTAAAGTATTTCTTTGGAGCAAAATGTCCTTCTTATGAACCAGACACAAAAGAGTTGTCTGTTTTCTTCTGAGAATGACTTATACTTTTGTTTCTTCTATCGTTAAACCCATGTAGGAGAATAATGGGCCCTTCTAAATTGGAACATTGATATGTAGAGGAATGCATTTTTTTTAAAAAAGCTTTCAAATCATGAGTTTAGTTACAAAATTGGATAAGATGGAAGTTTTTAAGTTATCAGAAAATGCCTTAAATATCTTATTATTATTATTATTATTATTATTATTTTATTGTGGAGCTGGAGATCAAACTCAGGGCTTTGTGCATGCAGAGCAAGAACTCTACCACTGAGCCCCATTCCCAGCCCACCCTAAATATATTCTTGAAAATGAGCAGTGGATTTTGTCCATTGGAATATCGATTGTTTTGTTATCATTGTTGAGATGAGGTCTCATTATATTGCCCAGCTGTCTTGAACCTCCTGGACTTGAGCAGTCAGTTCACTTCTGCCTCTCAGATAGTTGGGACTGTGGGTGCACGCCACTGTGTCCAGCTATAAACGTGGGCTCTTTAATACTTGAATTATAAATGAAATGAACAAATCATTTGGTTTCACCCTGCGAAGGCTCTCCCGACTTCCTCCATATGATTGCTCAAGTATCCACGCTGTGATCAGTACCTCATGGGCCTGTGCAAGGACCAGATTGTGTGTCAAGGCTTTAGTTTGCATTGATAGCAGACCATATGGGGAGGATGCATTTCTGCTGCTTGTAATTTTGGACATTGTTCCTTCCTTGCTTTTTAATGGCTATCAATGAACATTTAATTGCATGTGCTTACTACATGCCAACTATGTGCCTGGCCCCGTGCCTGGTGCTGGGACAGATACAAAGACTAGAAAAACAGCAGCCAAATTCTCTCTGCAAGCAGTTCTAATTTGTTGTATCACATGAGAAATGTTCAGAGAGTGCTGCGCATTTCTCATCTTTTTTTAAGGCAAGTTGGGGTTATGTCTCTTATTTACTTCTGTCATTCTGAATGTGAAGCTACTCCCTGGGTTTCTGGTTTATATGTCCTTGTTTCTATTTCCAGTTTATCATGAATTCAGTGTTTGGTAAGTCTTTACTGTATTTTGCACATTTATTATTCTTTGCTACTACTATTATTATTGTTATGCTCTCTTGATACAAAATGTATTTTATAATCATCTTTTTAAGTCGCTCTGCTACTTTGGCACCTGCCTTTCAAAAGATAAACTGCTTTTACCATTTTTATTTAAGGTTTGTTATGCATTTGCATTTTACTGCCCCTTCCAGAGATTAATGCTGAAATATCTGACAGTTTAAAAGATGTTATTTGTAACGGGTCTAGCTCTGATGCTACAAGGTGAGATCGTCTGTCTCATATGAGATACACGTTAAGATGGGGGAAGGTTGCTCTCGGAACTGGTATGTGGGCCTGACTCTGGTTGCAGAACATTGCTCTATGGGTCTGTTTCTGGTGTATGTAGTCCTTCCAACAGATACGATTGAAAAATTTTCCATAACAGAAGAACCAAATGGCTGCTCTGCCTCTGGTGACACACTGTTGCTTTAAAAGCTAGAATGCAGGTCATTCATAATTCATTTTGTATGTGGATGGGTGCTACCTACATGCCCTTCAGGTCCATATGGGTTTTGTGTTTGCCGTGCAGACGCGGTCTGCATTTGTGTCTGTTGCCTGGAGCCTTGAGAAAAATTTAACTTCATGCATATGCTTCTTGTCCTCATAGTAACAGTGATAGCCATTCCCATCCCTAAAAGACACCTCTCCTTTGTTTCTTTCTGAAGGGGTTTTCAAGCTTTCATTTCTTTGACATTTACTTGGCTTTCTGGATTAATATTCCCAAGATATCTGTTGGTGGTTTATGAAAATCTGGCTAAGGGTATGAGTGCAAACTTGTGCATGCCAGCATGGTCTGCTTGTCATGGCTCCAAGGCTGTGGCATGACCTGATAGAATGGAGGCTCTTTGCTGAATTGTAAACAAAGGATGGAGAAAAGGGTGCCCTTAATAAAGAAAATATCAGCTGCTTTGCCTTTCTAGTGATTTGTTAAAGGTAGATGCAAGATCTGAGGTTCTTCGTAGAAGTCAGACTTTGTCTTTCCTAGTCCCTGCTGGAGAAAGAAGTGTGAATTTCTTTCTGGTTAACCTAGTAATCTGAAAACGCAGCATTTGGGGCCAGACTTTTCTTTGTTTTCAAATCACCTGTTGATTTTACCTCGCAGAACTGATTTTTGTTGACTGATAGAAGAGCAAGTTAACAGAAGGCATTGCTGTTGTGTGGAAGCTTTTGGCTATCACTTCAATTGATCTTTCCCCAGGGGAAGTGAGAATAAAGCTGGCAGCTTGGCAGTGAGTAGTAGGAAATATCATTACTCAATAATACATACATCTGTGTGAACATATCTGTATATACATCTATAGTCTTTTTTTTTTCCCCAGTGGCACTTCATTCTCCAAAGCTTGAGAATAAGGGCCTTTCAAGAAGCCTTTTAAGCTAACTGATTCTGGCAGCATTTCTGGCAAGTCTTATTAGGAGACCAGGCTAGGACCTGTAGTTGATGTATGTATGTTTCCCTGGCTTGTTTCTTATTTAAAAGCACTGTCTGTCAAGCTTAGGGATGGGGGTAGTGAAAAGGGGTCGAAAGTAGCTCTATGGAAGAATGTTAACTATTGCACATTCTCTACGCTTTCAATGTATGAGTCATTGCAACATTGGTTTTTAGAATTGTTCTTGTATTTTGTTTCCTTCATTCTCTGCGGCCTAGCCCAAAGGCATTAACACTACAGCAAGGAGTGTCCCATAGAATAGTTGTATATTTATACTCCCACCACACTCCTGCCTGGTTTCCACCCAAGTTGGCCTGCCCTGGGACATCCATGGCATGGGTTTGGGTTCATGGCTCCACCTGCTGGTTCTGCTAGGAAACTCCTCCTCCTATTCCTGTCTTTTTTCTTCCCCGTGACACTCTCATTCTCAGATGCCTCCAGTTCCTCTGAGTCAGGATTCCCAATTCGTGCAGTTCCATCTCAGACCTACTGCTGCTCAGATTGTGTACACTTACCTTAGGCCTTTTACCTTTACATCTAAGATTTCTTCACTGAACTTGTAGAGCCTGTTTTCTGATTTTTGCTTCATCTCTGATCCCGCCTCTGACCAGGATTCTTGTTGACAAGCATTAGAAAGCAAAAGGACTCCTGTAGGCATGATTTTAGGTATAAATACTCACTTGGACACAATAAAGAATCACACTAAAAACCCAGCAGGTGAACCAAAGTCTCCTTCTTAATAGCTGCAAGTACCCTTATCTACTTCTTCACTTCTTGTTGAACCTGTTTTACCTCCAAGGAGCAATATTTTATTATTGATGTTGCTTTCAGTTGACAGCGGGTGGCAAAAGTAAAAAGCCAACTGACTTTGTTGGCATTGTTATTGTTTATAAATTCTCTGCAGGCAGCCCCTTCTTGCTTGGGCCAGATTGCCCCCACTTATCATGCCATTGAGCAGAAGTATTTTAATCTCATTATTTTTCAATTTTTGTTATTCCATATAATTTGTAGATGTGCCTATTTTAGCTGCACTGTGGGCTAGTCTGGGAACTTAATCACACTTACAACTTTGTTTCTGTGGGAAAATTCATTTGTACTTCCAAATGTTCAGTGTAGAGCATAACATGTAAGTCTGACTTCCTATTTTGTTGTTTATGTGCCTGGCATGAATATGATAATTTTTAAAAGTCAGAGAATTTGTAATTTGGGATTACTGAAGTTTGCTTATGCTGTAGCAGAATTGACAACTCATACAATACAGAATGGTAGAGCTGCGCAAACTCCGTATGGTACACCAGGCTCTGAGGATAGGTCTGGGTTTGGTCACACTGTATTCTCATGTGATGCTATGATGCTATGATATGTCATCATTACAGTTTTGGGAGGTCTGAGCTTGATCTTAGCATGCTCAAGATGGGCTACATAAGGCTTGATGTAAAAGGGGATTCTGTTGTGCATTTCCATCTACTAGGGTGGAGACCTTGCAATGCGTATGACACACTCAGATGGAAACCAGGCCAGTGTTTCCCGATGTATGTTGGGTGGAATTACAGCCCACTGCAGAATGTTCCACAAAAGAGAGAGGGAGACAAAGAGGGAAGGAAAATCACCCTTCTGGTCATATTTCAGCTACAGCTGTAGCACTAACACCCCCTTAGAGATGAACAAACACATTAGTATATTGCAGGCTCTCAGATGTCTTGCCGTAAGGTGACCTGCTTATCTTGGTCATTTTACTAAATACTAGTTAGCAGTTCATCTTACAGTATGCTGGGCTTTAAGATGTAGGGCAAGGAGCTCTCTAAGCATTTCTGCGGTAATTCATGGGGAATCTTTGGAGATCAGAAAAATGACAAAGCTTCTGAAGACTGTGCCCACAAAAAAACCCCCATGATTTAGATGATGCTGGGAGGACATTCCTGAATCTGAATCTTCAAATCCAGTCTTTTTGGTAGTTTTTCAAGGGAAAAACTGAAACGGCATTTACCCACTGATCATTTCTTCGGTCTCTGTGTCTGAGAGTGTCTGCTTGGGCTGGGCTTGGGCTGGGCTTTAGCGTCAAAAGTGGGCTGAGGTAGGCCAGACCGTGAGGTGAGTGACTGGTGAGGCCTGGTTGTTCAGCCTGAGCCGGGACTTGGATCAGGACTGAATCAGTGATTCCAGGGGTGGTTTTTCTACTGATGACAGGCCCCACACAGGCAGTGTATCCCATTACCTTTTCACCGTGCTTTGCCTGAAAGACAGGACATTGCCTTTCTTGATATAATGAAAACACTGAATGCATATAAAGAAGAGCTATGCTCCTCTCCCTTCCTACTAGGAGAAGCTGCCATTTTGAGTTCAGGTAATGAATCTACACAAGAGGCTGTGAGGAAGAAACACACAGGCTGCCTTTCTACAGTTCTGAAAACATGGAATTACTGAGATGATTGAAGTTTCTAATGTAGGCACAAACTTACTGACAGGCTAGGGAGGAGGACATGGAGCCTCTGTCCGTGGAACCTAAAGGATACCTCTGAGATCTTAGGAACTGACCTTTGCTGAGACTTTCTGGAGAGGAAGGAAGATGGAGCTTCAGGAGAAGAATTAATTAGAAGCAGTTGATATTTAAGTGCTGGCTGCATTTGTTGCATTGTTTGGGGGCAGCAACTGAGCTCATTGTAGAATCCAAGCTATGGAAAAGGGGCATTCTCTTCTGGTTATAGCTACTGATCTGCCATCACAGCCTCGTCCCCTGATGCCACGTAGAGCCTTAGCTTTCTTTGAACTCAGCAAAAGTTTGTATGTGTGATGCCTTGAGATTGTTGTACCCAAATGATGAAGACAATTCATGACTACTCCTTAACCTATGGTTGGGTCAGCAGTGGCCCAGCTGCAGTGCCAGGTGTGCTGTCCTTGTTGTTCGTACTGGGAAGGGCAAGGGAGAATAATCAACAGCTTTCCCTCTGTGTGTCTGTGCATGAGCAAGGGAACTACATGAGGACTGGCTTGCTTGTTCTGTTTGTGTTTCTCTAGAGACCTGAATAAGCTCACCGCTCACTGGTAGCAGTGCCTTATTGCAGGAAGAACAGCTTGAGGGGGGCAGACTCTACTTGTATGGTACCTCCAAAGTTTCTATAAAATGAGACAACTTGAATATTTTGTTTTTCCCATCAGCAAAATAAGGTGACTGCTCTTGTTAGTATCTTGGGCAGTTGTGGAGATGAAAGTTGGCAGAGAGTAGTTTTAGGGGTAGCAAGAGGCATTGCAGTGAAGTAGGGTGAGGTGTCACTCACTGAATATAGTAGTAGTTGTTCTTAAAAGTTGTAAACTGCTAGCAAGACCCCAGAGCATTAGTAAGAAATTAGTAATTTATGGAAAATACTACTACTACTACTACTACTACTACTACTACTACTACTACTACTACTAAATTATCATTTCCATGAAGCGATTATTGATCAAGATGCACATGGAGTATTCTCTAGGATGGAACAGATTCTAGGCTGTAAAGGAAATCTCAACAAATTGGAAAGGGCTATTCCTCCTAAGTGTGTTGTTCAACCACAGTGGAATTAAGCTGGAAATCAGCAGCTGAAGGAAATTGGAGAAATTCATGAATATGTGTAAATTAAACAGCATACTTCTAAATAATGAATGAGCCAAATAATTCACAAGGAAAATTACAAAATATTTTGAAATGAATGAAAATGTAAACAACATACCAAAAAGGGATGACATGCAGCTAAAGCAGTGCTTTGTGTGAAATTTACAGCTACAAATACTTGTGTTAAGATGGATCTAAAATCAGTTGTCGAACTTTCCACCTTAAAAACTAGAAAAGAAGAGCAAGCTAAATTCAAAGCAAGCAGAAAGAAGAGAATAATTGAAATTGCAATAGGGATAAATGAAAGAGACTACAAAAACAATATAGGAGATCATTGTAGCCAAAAGCTCATTATTTAATATAGTCAACAAAATTGATAATCTCTTGCTACATTGATTAAGAAAAAAGGACAGAAGATTTGAATTACTATGTGAGGAATTAAAAATGATTGTCAATCTTAAGAGAAATAAGGGTTATTAGGGAATACTGTGAACAACTCATATACTGTTGGTGGGGCCATTAAATGGTACGGCTACTTTGGAAAAAAGTATGGAAGTTCCTCAAACTATTAAATGTGGAGTTACCATGTGACCTAGAATTCCACACCCAGGAAAAATAAATCTATATGTGTATATAGTTACACATAAGTTGACAAGGGTGCTCATAGAAGTATTATTCAATGAACTCAAGTAGAAATAACCCAAAAGTCAAGCAGCTGATGAATGAGCAAAATGTGGTTTATCTATAAAATAGAATATTACTGGGCCATCAAAAGGAATGAAGTACTGTTATATATTCCAAGATGGATGAACCTTGAAAACATGCTAAGTGAAAGCAGCCAGACACAGAAGGGCACATATTGCCTGAGTCCATTTATATGAATTATCCAGAATAAGCAGATCCTCAGGGATGGAAAGTTGATGAACGTTTGCCTAGTGCTGGGATGGGAATAGACAATGGCTGCTCATCCGCATGAGGTTTCATTTCGGGTGATGGAACTGTTGCACATTTAGGTTACCATGATGGGTGTACAGTTTTGTGAATATATAAAAACAATTTAACTGTGCATTTAAAGTGAGTCAATTTTATTTTGTATAAATTATATGTAAGAAAAGCTGTTTTTGAGAAAAGTATCACTTAAGTGGGTGTTAAATATAGTGTCTGTCTGTCTGCCTGCCTGCCTGCCTGCCTGCCTGCCTGCCTGCCTGCCTCTTTCTCTTTTACACTCCCTACTACTAAAACTGCCCTCTCAGCTGGGGGACAAAGCGTGCCATTTCTTTTATTTAAGTCTTTAAAATTATATATTTCTTAGTGAAGCTGTATATTTTCTTTATTCAATCAGTTGCCTAGGAGATAGTGACTCCGAGGGATCAAAATGACACTGCTTCGCTAAGGATGACCTAAATATTAGATAATCGATTTGAGAAGGGTGGGAAACTGACTGCAGCCTCCTATTGTTCATTGCTTGGAAAAAAAATGAGATTGCCTGTAAATCAAAAGCTAAGGCTCTTACATTCTAAATTCTGTGCTTCATGGAAAGAGCCTGGCCTGGAAAGGAAAGAATCCATTTATGTTTGTAATTCTTCTTGCTGTTGTCAGTAACTGTGCTCTCTATTTTTGCTCATAACTCTTTATCTGCAGTGCTGATTATTTCTTTAGAAAATATTCTTAGTTATAGAATCAATGGACAAAATATATACGTTTTATGGGACTTAGATTAATTATTATAAAATTCATTTCTTAAAATCTTGCACCATTTAATACTGCCACCAGAAGTGGGGAGAGTGTATTTTAGAGTTTTAAGCTTGAATTTCTTTGAATAATAGAGGATTTGAATATTTTTCTTCTATCATGTATTAGTAATTTCATTATATTCAGATCCTTGTTTTTCTTAATGAGTGGTGTATTCTTCCTTTGTCATTCATAACACATTTTCTTCCCAGTCTGACCATTTTTCATGTTATTTACCATTGATTTTGATGTACAGAAATAATATATCTTTGTCGACCAATATATTGATGCTTTCTTTTGTGATTGCTCTGAATAAGCTCTCAGCTATGTTTCTGTTCTCTTCTGCACGCTTACTTTTCTACTTCAAAATTTTAATATGTATGGAATTTTTATGTATAAGTTTAGTATCCAAATTGATTTTTATTTTGGAATAATCCTTTCCAGGATCATTCATTTATTGAATAATTTAATTTTTTCTCTGTGAATTTGTGTTACTCATTTATCATATGTGTCTTTTTTTCCTGAACTTACAATTCAGTAGCATTAATTTGCCTCACCATTCTCTTAATATAGCTATGGCTTTATAATACATTTAATATACAATACAGCAAGTTTTTCCTACATTTTCAAAAATATTTTACCTATTCTAATTTATTTATTGTAAAATTATGTCAACAAGTTTAAAAAATCTCATTGGGATTTTGGTTTATATTTCACTAAAATTATAAGTCAATCTTGAAAGAACTGACCTTTTTGTAACTTTTATATTATAATAGAAACTGCTTTACATATAAATATATAAGTGAAAACCTTTTTTTTTCTGTCACCCCTCCTCCCACAGATCACATTAGAGACATTTTCACAAATTAACACATATAAGCCCTCCTGAATTCTAAACAGCTGATTTTAATAATCGAGTGATATGGAATTTCACTCTGTTCAGTCAAGTGTAGTTTTATTTGTGCAGTTTTGCTTACTTATAAAGTTATTCCTAGATAGGTTGTGTTATTGTTGGTTTTTAGAAATAGAATTTTTCCCCTTGTGTTTTTTTCTGTGATGGAAACACGGAATAATTTAGTGTTTGAGTATTTTTTTTACAGTAGCCCTTTGTGGAATACTCTTGTTAATTACAAAATATTCCTCTTTGATATTAAATGTCTTGTTAATACTTACTTGTTACCAGCTTTCATGAGGTGGGTAAGTGGGAAGTATAAAATGCTGCATTTGAAAGATGACATTTTAGAAAAAATGAACTGGTGTAGAACTTTGCTGTATATAAGTGTGATATATATGAATGATGTGGGAGAGGAAGAAAAAGGGGGGGAAGAGGGAGGAAGAAGGAGGGATGACTCATTCCCTCCTTAGAGTAACCCCATGAGAGGTGGTAGAGAAGCGTCACTGCCAGTGCATTTTAAAAGTCAGGAAATTGAGGTGGGTAGAAGGGACAAATGATTTATCTAAGCCACCAACACAAGGAAGATGTGTGAGTCTTTCGTTCTTTCTTTACCCAAGTGTGTATGCAGTAATGTGGGTAATAGTGTCAGAAAGTCCTCAGTGAATGGCCGATCTTAACTATTTTGGGATGCTTACGGCCACAGTTCATCCCATTAATGTACCTTTCTTTTATAAAGAGCTTGGTTTTGTTTACTAGATTATAAGCTGCTTGAAGGAGAAAGCCATATCTTTTAAATTTATTAGCCAACTTTAACTGTTCAATGGTAGTATGCACTCAGACACACTAACCCTTTTGAAATAAGAATTAGAAAAACAGAGAGAGAGAGAGAGAGAGAGAGAGAGAGAGAGAGAGAGAGAGAGACTTGAAATTCTGTGATTCAGAGAAATGGTCTCTGGTTACTGCTTGCTAAGGGAGATAAGGAAAGTGAATCATAGGAACATGTACTGACCATAACTTTTGGCCTGATAGAGGGCAGTTGGTTAGTAGAGGTGTCCACTAACAAGAGGGTGCCCCCTGGGATGACATTTGAATTGGAACTTGAGTAATGCTATGGCAGGTGGAACTAAGTTGGCAGGGCAACTGTCCTTGACTAGAAATCTGTCTTGTTCACATGTCATTGTGTAATGTGAGAAGAAAGTGGGAGAATGTGTGCAGGACAAAAGAAAACTTGATGTGATCATCTGAGTCAGTGTGATCGCTGTGTATTTGATCTCACACCCTTCTTCCACACTTTTTAAAATAAAAATGAGCAGAGTTCAGGTAATTCTATAGACAGCAAGATGTGCAATCTTTTATTTCTGTTCATGTCTATGAGCCAGACTTCTGGCTTCTCCTTCCTTCCTGGGCTACTTCCACTCTGGCATATGATTACTCAGTACCACCTTCCTTGGGGCCCAGGGAGGGAAAGTTAAAATAGTAATCAAGCAGCATATATGAATTCTGGGATAACATAACATTTTTTTCCAGGAGCCACTGTTTTGTGCATGATCAGTGATTATTTATTGTTTTAATTTTTAAGTATAGCATCTCTATCTTCATAACCACCTGAAATTGGCTTTTTGAAGAGTTAGGGACTTGACAAATCCTGTGGGGAGTGGCCCCAGAAGCTTTTATTGTCTTCTTTTTCTCACTCCCTTATTGCTTCTTTTCCCTCTCTGTCCCTTTTGTTTCTCTGTCAACCTGGATGGATTCTTCGATGTTGTCATTCCTTGCAAAGGAAAACCAAATTTCCAGAACATTTTTGCCATAGTTTCCCTTTTATGTTAATCCTTTCCTAAGCCATATTATTGGATAGATGAGAGCAAATATAGAAGAAATACAGATGAACACAGTATGCTGTTAATAGTTATAGTTCTGCTAAAATGTTTTTTAATTTTTAAAATTAATTAATTAATTTATTTATTTGGTACAAGGTCTTGCTATGTAGCTCAGACTGGTAGTGGTCCTCCTGTATCAGCCTCCCTCGTGCTGGGATTATAGGCATGAGCTATCTCTCCAGCCCTAAAATGTTGTCTAGACAAAAACAGTATCAGTTGTTTTATGTTTGCCTTTTAAAAAGCTTTAAAGTGGCTCTTTGATAATATCACTAAGAATAGTTTGTTTCTTTTGAAGAAATTAGCTTCCTTAATTTGCTTTTGAATAAAGCATTGAAATAAAAGATACAGCACTAGAAGTTCCACACAAAGGGAAAAGAGTCATACAGTTGCTGATATATCTAAC
>NW_004524586.1:29174055-29178125 GCF_000260255.1 Octodon degus
TTTTTCATAGAACTCATGTATAATTTCCTGTAATGCTTACGAGACCCCTCATCTGTCCTTCCTTCTCTCTTCCTTTTATTTCTTCCCGCTTCCCCTGATTTGCTTCATCCTCTCCTCCTTCTGGAGCAGATACCTAGGATGTACACAGGTCTCGTTAGCTGTACAGAGCTGATGGGAATAACCGAGACCATTGAAATCCAGGGATGACTCATGGAACATGGAAACCTTTGTGTAGTTTGACTGTAAGTCTTTTGTTAGAAAGGTATGAAGAACACAGTTTCTCAACTCCCTGCTGGTCCTCTCCAGTGGAAGTGTTAATAAATTTAAAAATGATTAAACCAAGGCATGAAGAAATAAGAGGGGAAGAGAGACACATCAGTTGGGTGGTTCTGTAGGATCAATCTCTCTCCTTCCACATCTTCATAAATTATGAACTGGATCGATCCATTCCCATTGATGTATGAACGCATTCCGCCAAAAGCCCAAGTTGAAGGGGAAAAATGGAAAGCGATCATTTATTAGAGCTGATGAGTGTCAGCATTATATGGAAACAAAAGAAAACAAACAGAATCACAGCAGTCTGGATGGGATCTCTTCCAACCCTAGGATTGGATGGCTGCGTGCAAATGGGCCTGGGTGCCAAGCAAGGCTAGAGGAGAGTCACAGATGTGTTGATCTTTTTCAGTAGCTTAGAACTTGACTAAGTTTCTTGAGGCTGGAAAGCCATTTATGTTCCTTTCTCTCACTCATACTTTTGTCCTGAAGGATTAAGAGAATTCATTTGAGGGTGCATGGGAAATTCTCTGCTCTGTCAGCCATTATGGATCTTAGGAAGACTTTTTTCACCTTTTGTATTTATTATTATTATCATTTTAAATTAATTAATTAATTAATTTGGTTTAGGGTCTTTCAGTACAGCTCAGACTAATGGTGATCCTCCTGTCTCAGCCTCCCCAACACTGGGATTACAAGTGTACGCCACCATATCATGGCATGCAGTATGGGGATTGAAACCCAGGTTCCTGTGCTTGCCAGGCAGGCACTTAGACCACTGAGCTATCTCCCCAGTCTTTTCTCCGCCTTTTTTTAAAAAATAATTTTATTGGTACACTTTTGACATGCATAACGGCCACATTCCTCACAGGGAATTTGTGCCTGTCCATAGGTGTCTCGATTCTCTTTGTTCCCATTCCCCTCCCTTTCCCTCAATCCTTCTCCCCCTCTCCCTTTACAAAATTTTGTTTCTGTTGTTTTTCTTCTAATCTTTTAAATTTTTATCCCTATTCCCTCCCCTTCTTTCCTGGTACCCTCTCCCCCTTGTCCCCTTCCCATTTGAACATATTTTTCTACTTGACAATATCAATAATCCATTTTGGTCTTTATTTATTGTTTGAGTCTCTCAAGAGAAACAATACACTATTTAAACCTGTGTTTCTGGGGCCGAGGAGATGGCTCAGTGGAATAAGTGCCTCCCTGGCAAGCACAAAGGCCTGAGTTCAATCCCTGGTTCCACAAAAAAAAAAAAAATCACTAAACCTGTGTTTCTGGTTCATTTTACTTAAAAATTATGTTTTCAAGATTCATCTATTTACCTAAAATGTCTCAAATTTATCCTTCTTTATGGCAGTGTAGTACACTATTTTATATAAAATCCACATTTTGGGATTCATTTTCACCTTTTTATTTTTAAATTTTTCATATGAGCAGAATATATTAACTGAGGGAAAGAAAGCTCCTGTCTGAGAGAGGGACAGGAGGGGAGCCTGAGCGGGTTGTTTCCAGATTGTTACCTTTTTAAAGCATCATTTCTTCATCTGCAAGTTAAAAGGTTGATTGAGAAGTTCCCAGTAACTTTTAACCTGGGAATCCTTTTTAAAAGTGTTTGTGGGGCAAGGGAGATAGCTCAGTAGAATAAGCACTTAAGCACAAGGCCCTGAGTTCAATCCCCGGTGCCGGAAAAAAAAATAATGTGTTTGTTCCAGTCTTCGTAAGAACATGGCTAATGCTTTATATCAAAGTCAGGCACGGTTTCGTTTTTACTCTTGAAGCATTTTAACCTTTGTAGCCTCATTTTAGATATTAGAGTCTTATTTTGCAATTCATCTGAAGTTACAAAAGTTAAGGGTCCCACTTTTCTTTTTGTAAACTCCTGGGTTCTCAGGAGGGAATACTGAGGGCTCTTTGAGGAGAGCAAAGTGATATAAAATATTTGTAATCTTCTATTCACTTTGAGCATTGGTTTTAAACATTTTGTGGAGAACTGCTCTGTGTTAAACATTGTGTTAGTAGTGGTTTGTTGCCACAGTGATGCCACATAATAGAGGAACACAAAAGCTCAGTGGCATAAGACATTTTGCAGCTCTGAGGATCTCGCATCCTGCATCAGGCTAGCTTAGGCATTTTTGCATGGCAGCTGGCAGAGATAAAGGAGAACCAGTGGGAACGAATGAGGCCCAGGCCCAGGGCTCAAGCTGCCACTTCCATTTCACTTTATTTTCCCAAGCAAGTCACACAGGCTGGGGAAATCTACTCTGCCTTTTTTTTTTTTTTGGTGGAACCGGGGATTGAACTCAGGCCCTTGCACTCGCCAGGGAAGCGCTTATTCCACTGAGCCATCTCCCTGGCCCTACTCTGCCATTGTTAAGGGAAGCTCTAAAGTCATTGACAAAGGACATGAAATAGAGAGGCAAAGTCGTAGACCCCTAAGGTAGCCAGTACAGTACAGTTCTCTCTGTGAAATGTTCTAGTCCAGACATCTATCCAGTCTCTAAACAATCCTGACAAATTGGGTAACATTGTCTTCATTTTGCAGTTGGAAAAACCAAGGCTCAGAGAGATGCGTTCTACCCGAGGTCACATGATTAGTGACTAAGGTAGAGTCATCCCTCAGTTTTTATGGGGTTGATTCTGAGACCTCAACAGATATAAAAATCCAAGGAGTCTCAAGTATAAAATGTTTAAATACAATGGAGTATTTGTATACAACTTATATACATTCTCCAATGGATTTAGAATTATTCCTAGGTTACTTATGATACCTAATGCACTGTAAGTGCTCTGTAAATAGCTGTTAATTATAATATATTGCTTAAGGAATACAGATAAGAGAAAATATATAGGTTAAATAATTTTTTTCTAGTATTGAGAATTAAATCCATACTTTAGGCAAGTGATCTATCACTGAACAACATTCCCTGCCCCTTTTATTTTTTATTTTGGTACAGGATCTCCCTGGTTGCCCAATCTGGTCTCAAACTTGTGATCCTCAGTCTCCTGAGTAGCTGGTATAACAGGCATGAGCCACAATGACTGGCTCTGATTCAGTTCTTAAAATGATTTTGACTTACAGTCAGTTGAATCTATAGATAAGGAGCCCATGAATAGAGGGACAGTCGTCCACACTGCCTCTGCCTGCTTGCATGTGGCACTTTGGATTATGGCCTTTTTCTGGAAACCTTCTGCTCTGCCTTTTGCACCTCCATATTCTCACCTTTCATTCCTGCTCTGGCACTTCCTCTGTTATATTGTATAGATTCCTCTATTTCAATTTTCTAAACATAAGCTGTTTCTATGGTCCTGTCTTTGACATCCTATATTTCTCTACTTGGTCCTGGACTCAGTGCCATGAAGCTTACAATCCTCAAAACCCAGCCTCTAGGTGACCCTGTCCTCCTTGGTTCCCTCACGCCTCACTGTCATTTCTAGAACTCTGTGCTGGTTAGGAGTCTGCAGCAAGTTATAGGCACCCTGGTTCAGCCGGCCTTAGGTCCTAAGGAAATTCCTGTCTCACATAACAGGAAGTCCACAAGCAGGGCAAGCTCCTTGGGATCCAACTTTCCTTCCTGCCATTTCTCCCTGAATTGGCCACATGCTGTGGCCAGCAAGTAGAGCAACGATTGACTTCCATGTTTTCACACAGTGGGAAAGGGCAGGGAGCATTTCTCTACTTAGATGCCCCAACAGACTCACTATTGTCTCACACTATGTCACCCTGAGCTGAGACTGCTTGCCCCTCCCTGAACCCATTCCTGATGAAGCCTGTTTGCGATCTGGCGGTCTATGGGAGAAAG
>NW_004524586.1:29178835-29195752 GCF_000260255.1 Octodon degus
TCACGCTGCAACAGCAGATTTGGGTAGGATGGCTCATAAAGCCTCAGGTGTTTACAACTGCAGACCTTTACAGAAAAGTTCGCCAAACCTTGCTGTAGACCAGCAAAAAAGCTCAATCTCTGTTTCCAGGAACTTGCATTTTGCAAAAGGAGATTTAACCATGTATAATATATAGAAAGCTTTATAATAACACCCAGTGAATTAAAGGCATTTACATACTTAAAAAGCGTTAAGTGCTGACAAAACTTAGTATTGTTGGGGAGATTGATATGTATTTATTTTTCTCTACTATTCCCTTTTCTATTTCACAAATGAATCTGCATTCCTTCTCTTGTTTCAAGACTTTTAGATTGACACTTGGTAGATTTACAGTTTCTAAATTTGTACTCTTCATGACACTTGGTTCCCTCCCTCTGAGTCAAGGTGCAGATAGGCTGGAAAAATGAAAAGTCTGAGTGTGAGGTACTTTTAAAAAACGCATCTTTGTACCTTTCCTTGTACTTATAAGAAAGAATTTGTGGGGCCGAAGATGTAGCTCAGTGATACAGCACCTTGCCTGGCAAGTGCTAGGTGGTGAGTTTGATTTCTGGTACAAAAAACCTAAGATTTGCTTAGACGTGAGAGAAGTCTTTATTTATTTTACACAAATAGGTAATATGTGGATTTTAAGCCTGTTGTATTGGGGAAAAGCCTGCTTAGAGCCTTTTAGTTGTAGGTCCCTTTGCCTGCTCAAATGATCAGAACCTTCCCTTCTTAGATGCCACACCTCCAGAGGCAGCGAAACAGTTTGCATTCCCTCCAGGAAGCCCCTAGTTCCGACTGGTTTTGTTGCTCTGGCTGGCACATAATCATGTGTCCAGGAAGGCCACTTTTGTGTTGTTATGTTATTTAAACCTCAGTGCTCTTTTCTTTTCTTTGAGTTATATATTTTTAGATTCATCTTATATTTTTCTAGATTTAGCATAAAGTGTAACAGCCAATCCCTTCACCAAGTAATACTCCTAGGAGAAAGCTGATTTTTGATCACTTCTACAGAAGTTCTTTCCACCAGTATATTATGATGAATCATTCACAGTTGCAGATGTTTAACAGGAAAAATGTCAGTAGCATATGATATGACCTAACCCAAGCACACATAATATACATATTGGTGTTTTTTTTAAAAAAAAACACAGGTAAGGTCATACTGTGGATGCTAGATTTCAATTTTTTGTTAAGTTAAAGAGAATCATGGAAATTTTACCATCTCTTCATTTAGAGTTATACCATTCTTCAGTAGTCTAAACCTATGCGTTAACTAATCTCCTAATGGAAGCACATTCTGGATAATTCAGACTTTTCATTGTTTTAAATAATATAGCAATGAACATTATGAATATGTCTTTATACATCTCCTGGGTGTTAGTGGGAGTATAACTTCCTAAAAGTGGAATTACAGTTTTCACATATTTATTCTGGAAGTGCTGCTTAGATGCCTCTGGTCTCCGCTGGATTTACTGACCTTATGGTCTGTCATTCTGTAGCAATAGCACAGAGGCAAGACCTTCGTGGCAGTCAGACAGTTCCTCCAGGTAAAATCTGTGGAGATATAAATATTAACATAAACTCTCCTCCCTTCATGGAACGTGTGTGCTCACTGCGCTCCGCACTGTAGGCACGCAGGACTTTCTAAGGAATGGCATGCTACTGAACAACTGAGCAGAACTAGGAGCAAAGTGTGTGTGTGTGTGTGTGTGTGTGTGTGTGTGTGTAGCCCTGTGGATATACCAAAGCTCTGGTAATCTCTTAATCTCGGAGGGGACAGGAAAGGATAGTGCTTTCCAGAATTTCAGTAGCTACAAAAGGGAGACAAACTGAGAGCAAGGTTGGAAGGGAGACACTGGGGAGGCTGCGGCAGGTGTCAGCCTGCAAATTAGCTGTGTTGGACTCCCTGGAAGGGAGCACAAGCGCTGAGTTGAGCTGAGCCAATGTGCCAGATGACAGAACAGGGCTCTGGCGAGCCAATGACCTGATTAATAAGGGGCACTTGGCAAGCGGTGTCGTAAACACTGTGCCACGCGGCCGTTTGTGGATCAGGACTTTTGAAGTTGCCTGATGTACTTCTTTTGTTGCGATTCACTGCTCCCAAGCCTAGGAAATGTTCCAGTGAACAGAGGCCAAACATTTACTCTTCCTTTATGCATTTATGTAAGATTTCCTTTACCTTTGGATTTCCTTGGGAACCGTAATCATGAAAATAGGTATTAGAGGTTCTTAACTTTTTAATTTTTAATTGCTGTAGAACCTGCTTCAGTCCGGTAAAGCCTATGGATTCCTTTTCAGAATAATGTTTACAAATGACTAAAATAGAATCCATGAAATTGCAAAGGAAACAAATTATATTAAAATACAGTTATCAAAGCATTGCAAAAACACAAGTAATGCATATTCTTTATCAATGAATTAAATAGCAATCGGAGTTTTGACATAGAGATGAATAAAAATGACATTTCAACTGCAACTGGGAACTGAAAACGTATCAGTATAATAGGAAATAAATAAAATTCACAAGTGCAGCTAATACCAATGTGGTATGGGAATGAAGGCCATATTTCAGTTAGAGAATAATGAAATTATGGCAGGTTTTTTTTTTTTGTGGTAACCAGGGATTGAACTCACGACCTTGCGCTTGCCAGGCAGGCACTTAAAATTGTATTGAGCTATCTTTCCGGCCCTGAGAATAGCAAAATTAAAAGATGCATTTTTATTCTCATCCAATTTTGTTGATTGATTGTTGGGTTGGAATCTCGAGGCTTGTGTGTGCTCAGATGGCCGTTAGCACTGAATGACGCCCCAGTCCCCAGCCCACTTTGGATTCCCTGAATTCTAGCCTCTGACCCCTCTGAATAATAGCTTCACCCTTTTAAGTCCTGAAGAATGAATTGTGATCTATGAGATATGATGGAAAAATATGATGAGTGTTTAATTGTTTTAAATTGAAGCTAACCTTACTCTCAGTTTCTCGCCCTTTTGTAGCTACTAAAAGGCACTTTGCCGCTAACCCTCCTCAGAATATCCCCTTTCACTTAGAGCACACTTGTTCCATCAGTTGTGCCATTTTCTCAAGCAGCTCTGGCAGTCCTTTTTCACGAGTATCTTTAGTTGCACGGTTGTGATTGTCTCCGTGTCCAGAATTGATTCAAAACATTTACCTTCTACATCATTCTGACTTTGGGGAGCAGCCAGGAGCTACAAGGTGCCAAATCTCTTGAATAGGGTGGATGAGAACACACTGTAACACTTTTATGGGCCTGCCTTTCTCTTGGTTGGTACACAGCAGCAGCATTTTGTGTTTTTGATCATAGCTTATAAGGACATTCACAAAAGATGTCCAGAGCTGCTTCAGAATGGCACTTAAAAGGCTAGGACAGGAGCATCTCCTTGACTTCAAGGGCAGCCTGGGTACATAGTGAGAACATGTCTTAAAAAACTAAAAACAAGCAAATAAACAAACAAAAAAGGCAAGAATGATGCAACAAGCACTTTCAAAGCTAGAGGGAAGCATTTTGAGGGAGAAGAAAGGCACTGCGTTTTACATTTAAAATATTGTTTAGTATTTTTAGAATTTAAATTTTCACTGTATATTTTAATCTCCTCTTATAAATTGCCATTTATACTAAACAAATTCACAAATAACCAGGCATTCCTTTTTCTTTGTTTTGATGTGGATGGGAAAGGAAACTATGTTAAAATGCATCAAAATTTTAAAATAATATGACTGTCACAAAGCTCTCCTTCTCCAGTGAGGAGTATGTGGATTCTTTTTTCTTTAAATCTCTCACTACAGTAGCCATTTCTAGGTATTGATTTTAAAAATGGAGAAACTCCAAACTTGTTTATGGGAGGACCCCCATTCTCAAAGGATAAGCAAGAGAAATGTATCCTACATGAGGATCTTTATGGATTTCTAGAACTTACTCACAGTTTCTAAGATGTACGTGCTCTTTCTCCTTTTCTCTCTCCTTTTCCTTCCTTCTCCTCTCTTCATTGCATCATCCTCACATATTGTTTCCTCCTTTCCTACCCGAATTTAGCTATAAATTTAGGGGTCTGACATATCGGTTTGTCAGCAACAAAGTTTGTAAAGGCCTATAAAAATAGATATGTTAGAAGCAGTATGCTGGAAAAGAAGGGAGAAATCTTGTTTATGCTCAACAAATAACTTATATTTAGAATCTTCCTTCAATTTTTCCTTTGAAATTCTGTATTCTTGTTTCACTTGAATGACTGTGTATAGAGCATTTAAAAGTAGATCAAACAACGCTCTATAAATACGTTGAATTCTTTGGGGCATTTTGCTAAAATCAGCCTTGCTAAAGCAGAGAAGAGCAATGTGCTTTGTGTTTTAGATTTTTCCCCCTGAAAATCCAGATTCCTTCTCCCAGGGAGCTAGGGGAAGCCAGACCAGAGATGCCTTGGGGAGGTGTCCCCTGGCCTGCTGTAGGTTGGGTCATTTGGATTAATGGCCATGCTAAATGGCCAAAACCGAGGCCTGACACTACCCTGAAGAAAAGGGAAAAACAGAGTGTGTTTAGAGATGTCACTGTATAATTCCTCTTCTCACTCTGATTGGAAAGGAAGGCTGGTGAAAAGAATACTGGTTGAGCTGGCATAAATAACTTTAAACTGCCTTTTAATAGATTCCTAAGTATAAAGCCAAGTGGCAGAAAGTAAGGGAGTCAGGTAGAAGTAACCTTGACTGTAAAGTAAGTCTTTCCCAAATGTCCCCATTTTCTGCATGACAAAGTCGAGACAAAGAGCCCAGCAGTGGTTGCAGTACTCAGACCATTAGATTGTACGTCTCTTCTGTCTCATGAGTTCAGGATTCTCTTTATGTGCTTTAGTGCTTTCAGTATAGACAATGTATCAAAGTGCAGTAAAATCAGAGCTCGTATGTCTTTTTACACCCCATTTTTATAAGGTGGTGGAGGTGGAGGACATTGAATTCTTGATGTCCATGATACCAAAATTATAGATATGGCTTCTAACGAAATACCAGATGACAGTACTATCATTGAAAATATCCATGGACAGATTTTCTTTGCAAAAATTTTTATTAAGTGGGTGGCTTCTTTTTATATTATGCTGGTGGTAAAAACTCAGTTTTTTCATTGTACATTAATTGGCCATCTTGAAGACGGCTTCTGATGCCTTTATTAAACGGGGTAATAGGCTGAGGTTTCAAGATGTAGTCTGAGAAAGAACTAGATCAGTCTTTTTTTCTCTTTTTTTGTAAATATGAGACATCTGGGCCCACATACTGACTCAGAGTGGGCATTTATGAAGAAATGGCATTATTATAACCACAATAAGATGTATGTGGGAGTTGGTAAATTAGCTGAATTTGTTGAAAAAGGTGTGTGCTAAAGAGCTAAGAGTTGACAGGGTTGAAGGGATGGAGACAAACAAACTGCTACTCATGACAAGGAAAATATAATGGAGCAAAGACAGTGTTCGAGAAAAGAAATGGTAGGGGAAGCCAAGGCAAGGAGTGCCCATGGCTGAAAACGTGCATGTTCCTGTGAGCTGTGAGTGAGTGTGAGCGAGTGGGCTCAGAAGATGGCGCAGTGCCCTTCCTCCGCACAGAGGTGGTTGCCTGGGCGCTGTGGGCTCCGGGAGGCAGGCCAGAGAAAATAACCTTGCACTGATCACAGAGCAAGTATTGCGGCCTACTGGGGGCTCTGTAACAGCGTGTGATTAGAATGCTGACTGGTATCAGCTACAAGTGCAAAGCTTTTTCTCCAAGCTCACACCTTCTGCTGTCTTCATGGACTGGGCAGAGGCAATTGTCATTGGGCTATCACAGACATTTGTCATTCAGCCTGTGACAAGCGCCTTTCTGTTTCGCTTGGCATTTATTTACTTGTGGAATAGGAACTATACTATTAATGTCACCCAAGCATGTTCCGAATGATAAGTTTCATAGTACAAAATAATCATTTTAATTGGTGAGTGATGCTTAAAACAAACCCATTAGAGTGTATTATGTGCTTTCTGTAAAAACAAATTGATATGCAGAAGCATTTAAATGAGTTTGTGTTTATGCCTCCCCCAAAGTGCCACTGTTACCTTGGGATATAGCCTTCTGTGCCATTTTCTGTGCTTACACAGGTGTGTTTGTGTGTATGCGCACTGTTTGTCTACTTTATTGAAGTGTATTAGGTTTTCATATGTTGACTGTTGAGTGGATTTATTTATTTATCAATAAACACTATTGGCTGCACACTCTGTGCTTGGTTCTGGATGATTAGGAAGGAGTAAAATAGATGCTGCTGCTTACAGTTATAGGGATACACCACACACACACACACACACACACACACACACACACTTGCTACATCTTAAGGATCTAGAAAAACGAGGTTCATTTTGGTGTATTGGTACATTCATGTAACAAATTTTAGCATTCATTTTCTTTTCATTTTTTCTCTCCTTGACCCCCTTCCCCATCTTGAAAATTTATCATCTAGTTTACAGATACCTTTTCGTAAAAATACTCATAGAGCTTCTTGTATTTAATGACTACTAAACATACTGTGACTTAGGTAGTCTATCTTCTTCCAGTAGACATCCAGTATGTTTCACACTCCCAGTCCTTTCTAAATTATGAGACAGGTTCTCAATAAGTTACCTAGGCTGGGCTTGAATTTGTGATCCTCCTGTCTCAGCCACCCAGACTGCTGGAAATCCTGGTGTACACCACTATGACTGACTAACGTTCTTTTGTTTAAAAAAAGAGCTGTTGGTTCTTATAGCATAAGTATCTAATGTTAGCCCTCTAGCTGGCTAGCTTGCTACCTATTGCACAAAGCAGTAAGAGTTTAAGAGTTTTGGGGAAATGAATGAATTATAATATATCCCTCAGTACATGCTGTTGCTATCCCCAAGTTGGCTGCTGGCAGGCTTGTAAAGCTGATTCCTGTGTCCTTTCATTCATTTTGACACAACTAGATATTTTAGTCTTATTTCACATTTTCCTTGCCCCAGCCCTGGAGGAAACCATTTTTCTATGGAGACCTAGTCCTCAGGCACTGCCCTTTAAGGAGGTTTCCTTAGTTTTATGAAAACTCCTTGGGTCATCTCATTGTGCAACAAGATGAGGGACACCCCTGATCCAACAAGGTGTATTACCATCACTTGTGACTCGTGGTTCTGACACCTTCATGGAAGTTTAGATTTTTGTGAGCCTTACCATGGTTGGAGACAGTGTACAATGCATGTCCTTGCTCCCACCCCAAGAGAGTGAGTTTGGTAGGTGTGCCTTGCACTTCAACTTTCTTGCACAAGTGGTTCCCAGACAAAGGCCAGAACTTATCCTGGATGAGGTGAATTAGTAGTGACTCCTGATTTTCTTCTCTTGACTTTTATTAATTTTCACTCAGTCAGTATGACTTCAGGATGTGGCCATGTTCTCTAGGAATGCAGTACGGATGCATTTGATGAATATATTCCTTGAAAATAATATCAAATGATTTAAAATGTTTTATTCTGTCTTAGGAGGTGTGGGATAAGTAAAAAGTAGACCTGTGAGAATTTGAGTATTAGAAACTGACCCAAAAACTTTTATTTATGATATTATCTGTTGTTATACATTGTGGTTGTTGAGTGAATTTGACTAGTGTAGTTTTCATGTTATAAGACCCTAGGATGATGCCTCTAAAATATCTTGTGTCTTGTTTCTGAAACTGAGTCATGGCATGCTTTGGTTTTGTAATTTCATTTTTGGACAAATGAATGTCCTGCATATTACCTCTCTGTCCACCTGACTGTATTTTTTTTAAAACAAGGGCCTATAGGCCCCTGTTTCCAGCAGCTCTAAGGAAGTACACTTGATTTATGGTTTTCACCTTTTACCTGTGTACTATGTTAGTTCCCAGCTGGTCCTTTCTGTAGTCTCAAGACAGCTGAGAATTCACAGCAATCGCTAGAGATAGAGACAAAATCTCAAGAATTATATCAACTTGTTTGATATCTAAGGCCCTTTATTTGCTAGCTATAAGATGTCTGGTAGAGTAGTTGATCTCTATTTGCCTCTTCAGTCTTAGGTATAATAAGGGGGTCAGCAGTATACCCCAGAAGCAAGGATTAAGTGGAGTAATTGAAGTAAAGTGCTTAATAGTTTCTAGTATGTAGTAAGTACTCAGTAAATGTTAGCAGTTGTTCTTTTATTAAACAAACCTGTTATGAATGGAAGCTGGGTCTGGGCTCTGGAGAGAGTTGGGGGCATGGCTGCTTTGCCATGTGTGTGTGCCTGTGTTGCTGCATGTGAATTCATGTCTGTGCATGGCTGTCCTACAATATGGCTCTAAGGTGAGGATGTACAGTATTTAGGATACCTTGTGAAGTCTGCTGTATTCCTACTTCTTTGGTAAGCCATGTGCATACACATACATGTACATAGATAAAACATATTATTTCTTTTAATTATGTATGAGGAGTTAAGTAGCCCTTCTTGAAAAACACACATAGTAGTACAAGACAGTAGCAGTAGTGCTAATGTGAATGAGGAAAACCATGCATTCTCTCTGCTTTCTAGTTTTTTAATAGAGAATCATGTTGTTGGTCATAGTCAGTGTCTTAGTTACTCTTCTCTCATTGCTGGGACAAATACCTGACACCCAAATTGAAGGAAAGAAAAGTTTATTTATTTATTTTTTTTTTCGGAACCAGGGATTGAACTCAGACACTTGCGCTTGCCAGGGAAGCACTTATTCCACTGAGCCATCTCCCCAGCCCCAAAACACCCAATTCTTTTTTTTTTTTTTTTTTTTTTTTTTTTTTGTGGTACCAGGGATTGAACTCAGGACCCTGCGCTTGCCAGGCAAGCACTTATTCTACTGAGCTATTTCCCTGGCCCAGGAAAGGTTTATTTAGCTGACAGTTACTGGAGATTTCAGTCCATATTCAGCTGGCTCCAAGGGAGAGCAGCACATGGCAGAGGGCAACCTTTAGTGGTGGAGGCAAAGAGCAAGAGCAGAAGGGGGAGTAGCAGCAGCTCAAGCTGCTAGCTTCTCTTCCCACCCTACATTGTAATGCAAATTGCCTGCCCCAGGGCAGGTGCAGCATCCACACCCACAGTAATCAATCACAAACTCCAGAAGCTGTTCCAAGACTGCAGGAGGCTTTTGGGGGGACAACTAGACACAAACCACTACAGTCAGTAAATATATTTAACTATTTAAAGAACACATCAAGCCTCAGTTTAGCCCATAGGAGAAAAAGCCTCATAAAATGTGAAACCTGAAACACACCAAGAACTCCATGCCCAGTCTGTCTGGGCATCAAAGTGGTAGCTTCAAGTAAGGGATTCTAGATCGTAGGCATGGGCAAGTCAGACACTTTTGTCTTCAGTTTCTACTAGCTATCACAAGATGACATTTTCAAGTACTGAGCATCTCAAAGAAGGTAAAGACCTACTAGTAAACATCAGTGAAATGCCAGGAGCAGAAATATGCCATCCTTAAACTTTTTGATGTTTAAGAGAAGTGTATGGAACTCAAAGACCATTTCTTCCAATTTCAAGCATTTCCTTTAAACTGGGTTGTTGGCCACGTAGAACTGGCACACAAGTGCAAATCAGTGACATGTTGGGGGCTGAGGCCTGGAAAACAGCTGTGCTGGCGTTTCGGAGCTCTCTGTAATGAGAGAGCCACAGCGAAGATGTCCTCAAGCAGTGGTGGCGGACCTAAGGCATGCATGTCACAGCCAGCTGTTTGTTAGTGAAAGCTTTAAAAGGTTTGCCATCACTGTCCTGAAGTCCTTGATGCAATCCAACATTGCATGAAGGAAGCAGTTCAATATGGGTTACAGAGAATTTGGGACCAGGTGTGCATTGAATTGGTTCATCCAGGACTGCAGAGATAGCTGTGGACTCAGGCCAAGGAAATGCTGCCACTTAGCAGCTTGCTGGGTAAGTCACCCAAAAACGTCTTTTTGGGTGAGCCCTAGTTTCCTCATTTGTTTTTTTTTCCATAATTTTATTGAGAAACAAATAGCAATGAGACAGTTTCAAACCAAGATGGTAGGACAGTTTCAATAATTCACACATTGCATACATTCTTCCTAGTGGTTCATTGCTGTACAAGAGGCGGACTTGATATCCTATTTACAAACACTATTAGAGCAAATCCCTCTATTCATTAAGAGAATGTAACTATATATCTATCCTAACCACTTTGAATACACAGACACAAAATGGACAAATGGTGGTTCATCCTGGCTCTTTTCTTTTAATATGTGGCTGGGATGTGATGTGGTGATGGGTTTAGAAAAAATAGCAGGATATACCAGCATAGAGGGATTGTTTCTGCTTGGAGTCAGAGCAGGTGACCTTTATCACCAACTACCCCTGAGTTGTTCCTGTATGTATTCTGTTAGACTCTTCTTGGTATGTCACTAGTGTGCTTTAAAGGACTTTATGACACTAATTGTAGCCTTCTTAGAAGCTTTAGGAAATATTGACCAACCTTGTAGAAAGAAATTAGTAAAAGGATTCATTATTCTGGTATCAGGCAGGCCTTCATGGAAGTCCAGTGCAGAGATTTGATTCAAGAAAAATCTGATGATTCAGCTCCAGGTCCTGAATCTATTGGATTAATCTTTCTCTAAGAATATATAACTCCTGGGCCAGCCAGATAGCTCAGTGGACTAAAGCACCTACTTAGGGAGAGTACAGCAGCCAGGTTCAATCCCTAGCTTGCTGTGCCAGCCCCGCCCCCGGGGTGTGCTGAGACAGTGATTGAGGCTGGGCGTGGTGGCACATACTTGCAATCCCAGTGCTTGGGAGGCTGAAAACAGGAGAATCACTAGGAGTTCGATCTATGTAGTGAGACCCTGTAGACTCTGTACTAAATACGTAAAAACATAAAAAGAGAATATGTAACTCTGCTTTTGCCATTTGTACATTGTTTGTTAAGATACTGTATTGTATAGAGTATTTTTAAAAAATATGAACCTACATGTAACTGAAGTTTTATGGCTTCAGCTAACACCAGGTCTTCAGATGTTATTTTAGATCACTTTACTGGGGACTTTGGTGACATTTTTGGTTACGTGTCAATTTTCAGACATTTATCATTTTACTTCTTTCGTGTTGAGATTTGTGTGTGGAAAATCCACTTTTAGTATAATATCTAGAAAATGGAAACAAAGATTTGCAGAAATTCATCTTAAGCAGGCTATATGTGGGGGCAGGGCTAGAGAGGGGAGCCAAGATGGTCTTGTCATCTGGTGTTTCTTTCCTAAAGTGAGGAATCCGTATCCTTTATGGTACAGAGTACTGTACTTGACTCGCTTTTTTGGCTCAAGAACATAGAGCAGCAATGGTACTTTTGGCACTAGAAGACCCACTGCTCTGGTCTTACCAAGATCTGGTGGCTTGTGACTGCACACAAAGAGATAAAGTATGTATTTGTAAAAGATGTGATTGGTCAAGATATTGATTCTTCACTTCTGCTCCCTTCCCTGTGTTCAGCTCTGTTCCTCCTTAGCGAGGTCCAGGCAGAGAAAAATGAAACAGAGAATTAGGCCACTGGCTTCTGAAAGATATTGATCAGGGAGCACATCAGATGGGTGCAAACACCTTCCCTTTGTCATGCTGAATGGGGACCTAAATATGCCTTGTGAACACCCCTGTAGAGACTTCTTTTCCCTGTGAAAAGATTAGAAAAGAAAAAGAATTCCCAGAAGCAGTACCCAAAAATAATATCAGCATTTCTAAATGTGTTTCTTTGAAGTCATTGAGCCCTTTGGTTTTCTAGGCCAGGTGGTGGCATGAGGGAGTGGTGCGAGGAGGTCAGCTATGAGCAATAATGTTACAGCAGCAAAGTCCATCTAGTTCCTAGCCCCAGCACCTCTCCCTAGTTTGAGCCTCCACTGCTGCGTGATTGGTGTCTGTCTCTCTCTGTCCCTCTTGCTCTACCTCTCTGTCTTTCCCCCCTTCCCTCTCCCCATCATGCATATTCTTTCTCCCCACAGTGCACATCTGTGGTGTGGATGTGCTGCGGACAGTTGCAGCTATCCTTAAACCAGCCCTAAGCCAGCGGTCCCAGGTGGGCCATTCTGGATGATTGAGATGCTGTGACCTTGAGTGTTCTCTGGTCAAATGAAGTGTGGCCCTGCCTTTTATCTTGATTTGCCTTGGGTTGCCTTTGTGTAAGCAGCCAGGGATCTTGTTAATGGACCCCTGGGACAGAGAAAAGAGGACAGAAGTGGATTTGTTGAACCCTGTGGGGCATTTGAAGTGGTACCAAAAAGAAGTTGAAATCCAATTGGGCTTTACTTATCAGGCCTGATTTGCAACGCGTTGAAAGGGTGATGATTAGTAAGAAAAAGGCCAGGATACTTTATCTTTTCCTTTGTACATTTGGGGAAAATGCCGTCTGCCTTGCTAGCATTAGAAGCAGACCATTCTTGTTTCTCTACCATATCACATCAGCTTTCATTAAAAATCAACAGCAGCAAATATAAAGCCTCATCCATGGAAACCGTTTAAGGCAACACTGTGCTCCAGTGCTTCAGGGGTGGGATTTTTGCCTTCTGCACCAATGGAACTGTTTCTCATAGCCATGCCTTTCTGACCCAGCAGCTTTTAAAAGACCAAGAAGCATCGCTCTGCTTTCTACTGCCTCTAAGAGACCAGGGCTGCTATGCCTCTAGCCATGTCCCAGAGATCATATTTGACACAAGTCAGCTTAATTTGCGTGCATGCCTAGGAAATGTCTCTTTAAAATCTTAGTCTGGCAGAAGAACTGCATCTAAATATTTTGCTTTTCCCATCCAGGTGAGCGACGGAGGCGCCGATGCCAGGTGGCATTCAGCTACCTGCCCCAGAATGATGATGAACTTGAGCTGAAAGTTGGTGACATCATAGAGGTGGTAGGAGAGGTAAGCAAGTGGCCAGGCAGTGCAGTAGCCATGTATGGCCATCAGACTCCCTTGGGCACCCAGTCATGAGGAACTCTCACAGCAGATGTGTAGGACTAACATGTAAAGAGCCTCATCACAGGGCAGGGGGTGCAACTTAGTGGTACAGCATGCCTAGCGTGTCATTGGTGTTGGATGTTAGAACTTGAAGAAATACTAGAGATCATCTAGTTGAGTCTCCTGAGGAAATGGGTTCCAGGAGAGAAGTGCCATCAGGCCAGTTGGGATCAGTTGTGGGGTCATTTGAAACCATTATCTAGCACAGCATACATACCAAGTATCTCTGAAATTCCAAGCCAGTGCCACCAACTTTCTCTTGTGTTTTAATGGATGGCTCTGACTGTCCAGAGTGACACAGATACATTCCTCCAGGATGAAGTCAGTGTTCACTGTCAGACAATGTACGTTTAAAAGGAAAGAAAAGAAGTGACATCTATTAGAAGCTCAAGTATGTGGCAGGTATGATGAAGTTACCTTTTTTTTACGCAGTGCCAGGATAGAATACTAGGCAGGTGATCTACCCCTAAGCTACCCACTGCCCTGTGATGAGGGTCTTTCCATTTTAACCCACTTACACATCTTGAGCACTTTATTGTGTAGATGAGAAAAGAGCCTCAAGAGACCTTAGACAAGGCAGGGCTCAGGGGTGAAGTCAGATCCACCTGAGTGGGGACCTGTGTTCTTTCTGCAATGCCACTTTTCTTTGTCCTACTTTGGGCTTCCTACCTGGAGCCAGCCCTGTCAACAAAATGACCTCTGAAGCACTGGGTGGGCTTCTGAGGCTCCACTCCCTCAGGTCTGTGTGTTTCTGGGCCTCAGACTTCAAGCTTCGTCATTTGTCCAGCTTTAACACTTATATCTGTATAAAGAAATATGGTTTTCCAATTGCTTTTGTTTCTGGAATGCCTTTCAACTTCGCAGAAACTCACGGTTTACCAAAGAGGAAGGTGGGACCAGTGAGATAGCTCAGTGGTCTAAGCACCTGCCTAGGCAAGCAGAGGGACCAGGGTTTGGTTCCCAGCACTACATGCCACACTGGCCCCATCCCTGGGTGCACTGAGCCGGCCACCTAGACCAGGCATGGTGATGTACCCCTACAGTCCCAGTGCTAGGGAGGCTGAAACAGGAGGATCACTACGAGTCTGAGCTGCGTAGTGAGACCCTGTACCTAATACATAAAAAAGAAAAAAGGAAGATGGAAATTGAGGATTATAAGTGAACCGTCATGTGGGTGGAAGTGGCAGGGTTAATGCTAAAAGCCAGATTTCTTGACTTTCATACAAACCTAATGTGACCCTGTGTGAGTTTTATTAAACTCATTAGGAAGCGATCTATAAGATGGAAGGCTAGCTCCAAGAGTATAGTGAAAGAGCAAGGCATGTCTAATGAGGGGAAGAAGAAATACTTGATTTAAGTCACTAAGACACCAAATTTCATAATGTCCTACAGGGCAATAAAGCTAAGTTTTGAAGTCATCTTTTCTAGAGGACAAATCCTTTGCATTGCTATTGATCAAAGTTTATTTTTGTTGCTGTATGATATAAGAATCACTTGTATTACTTTCTGCCTCTTGCCATTTAACAGCTACACCAACACAATTGCAAACTAGTCCTCAGGCATAGCAAATAAGGTGCCAAGAAAGATACATGTCCCTAGAAAAGCAACTAATGGGGTTCCCACAGTGGTGCCGGTAAGGCATTCAGAAACCCCTTTTGCCTATTTCCCGGTTTGGATAATTTGTGCTAATATGTCATCCATCTTTTTCATTAATTCCCTAGTGTCAAGTGGGGCATGTAAGAAATATTTATTGAAAGTCGAATGAATGATAAATGGACAGCACAGTAGAACATTTATTCCAAAGATAGAAAGGCAAGTTTCTTAACACAGTAACCATGGAAAAAATTCCAGAGAAAAAATAAACAGATGTAGCTAATATAAAAAAGTTAAAAATTTGGGGATAATTTGAAGCTTGTATAGCTAAAGAAAAAGAGCAAAAAAGAGGAAAAATTGTAGTAAGTTACAACAAAAAGTATACAGGTAACATATGAACTATATTAGAAAGCTACTGGAATAATGATAAGTGATAAATCAATTTGCCATGAATACAAATCCTTGAAGGGAAAACACTGAACTATGAGAAAATTTTCCATCCTGCTCTTAATTAAAGAAGTACAAATTAAAACAATACTGGGTTTCTACTTAGGAAAATCTAGAAAGTATTTGGTGGTAAAGATTGTTGGTAAAGCTGAGAATAACTGGTGAATTTGTACATCTGTATGATCACTATGGGAAGCTATTTAGCAAGCTATGTTAAGAGCTATAAAGATCTGAATAACACTCTTTGACTTAGTACTTTCATTCCTAAGAATTTATCTTCATCAAATGGTTAACAAAAGAAAAAAATACATACAAAATGTTTTAATTGCAGCAGTGTTTGTGATAATGAAAAATAATCAAAGAAGGGAATTAAGTTGTATTATCCAACTAGAAGATTATGAAACCATTAGGTTAGTAAACACGGAGGCTTTTAAATATGTATTTATTGTGATACTTTGCATTATAATTACCTGTTATATTGCACTAAGCTGAGAGCTATTCAACAGCAGGAACCTGGTTTTTATCTATCTTTATATTCATGGTACCTGGAATAGTGCCTGAGACCTAATATGTACTTTAACAAATGCTCACGGAGTAAGTAAATGAGTAAGTAGGAATATGAAAACAGGTTTTACAAAATAAATGAACAGATCAGAACACAAATTTGAATATAGTGGGATATAATTATGTAAAATATATCTAGGTGCATGTGATCAAAGGCTGGAAGGGAATAAGAATTGAAAATGGTTCCATTGCAGTAGATGCACTTTTCCTTTAACTGTGCAGGGATGCTTTAAAGAGAATACAAATCAAGACCAGGCAAATGATTTCTGTATTTCTGAGAAATAATGCCCGATTTTCTTGACCATTGTGTGCACAGAAACAGGCCAGGTTGCTGAAGGACAGGAGCCTAGTGCAGGCCGACGCTGCTGCCCTAGAGGCCGGAGCTCTGCCTCCCACCTGCACGGAAGCACTTATCCACTCTCTGCTCGCTGGGTGCTCGGCCTCATTCTGGGCTTGCTGCCATTGGGAAAGGGAAAAACAGCCGTAGGATTTGTGTTCTTTATAGAAGATGTCGAGGCTAGCTTTTTTTTTCACCTTTTTAAAAATTAATTTTATTGAGAAAGAAATAACAATGAGACAGTTTCAAAACAGATTAGTAGGAGAGTTACAATAGTTAATACATTGCATGTTGTTGTCTTCGTAGTAGTTATTCGTAATACAAGATGCAGACATGATATCTTGTCTAAATACTATTAGATCAAAACTTTCTTTTCATTAATTAGCCACCTGTTTAAATTCCACCGCAGTGATAACAAGGATCCAAAGAGCAGCATAGACCAAGAAATGAGGCTAGCTTTTTTATCCACTTTTTGAAAAGAATTAATTGACTTTTTCCAGTTTACTTATAATTTTGAGCCATTGTCATGGTAATAATATAAGACTTGTCATTTTGTCTGATAGTGAATATTGTGTAAGTACTAATGGGGAGATCATCTCTAATTCTTTTAAAGAATATAAACAAAATAAAACCCTAAGTAAACCAAAACCTTTAAATCACAGGAAGGTAAGAATATATGAATAGCTTTGCAATACTATAGAATCAGTCAGTTAATAAAGCATAACATTGTATATGTGCATATTAGGTTATATGTTTATTGGTTGATTAATAGGTTAATTTCTACAGTATTGCAAAGCTATACAAACAAACCCTTACACAACTACACGGTTTTTTTTTGTGGTCCTGATAGACAACTCTGAGAGTGATTTTCAATGCACAGCCTGGCTTTATTTTGAAGCTTTTGGATCAACTAGAGAATTCTAAAAAACAGTATACATCTGTTTTTCTTTTCTTTT
>NW_004524586.1:29195924-29276608 GCF_000260255.1 Octodon degus
GGCCCCATCTGTTTTAATATTTATCTTTAGTTTCAAAGGTCACAATAGATATTTGTTTATCATTTATCACACTACATCATGCATGCTACATGGTCAAAACCTTTTTCTAAAATGAATTGCTGGTCTGCATCTTCCTGTGTACGTCCATAGTGTGTGCTCCGCAATCCTCACTGGTTTCTTTCCAGTGGATTGATAACAACATAAGTGAAGCCATTGGAGTATGTAATCCTTCTAGAGTGCCCCTTCCCACCCCCAACTTTTTAATTTTCCTGTCCATACCTACTTAGCCAGCAGTTTTTCTTTTAACCTTCAAATTGTTACCTTTATCCTTTTACCATCCTTTTTCTCTTCATGCCCGTATATTTTTTACACAATTTCAGCAAATATATGATGCTAAATAGCAAATCCTGGGCTTCACTAGGTTTGGGAAGAAACGCTGGCTCTTGCTCTCCCTTCCAGCCTCCTGCTGTCAGCCTCAGGGAAGGAAGGGAGAACAAGGACAGCCCTGGAGTTGGCAGAGTGGAGATCACTCAGGAACGTGTCTCACTGGTTCTGCCTCCCAGCTGGCCAGCAGTAGTTCTGCTGTAGGAAGACCATCATGGGGACCCTCAAGGACCTGGACTACCCATTTGATAGAAAAACACCAACTTGTGAATTCCTGGACTGATATTGTTAAAGAAGTCATTGTGAAGACATACTTAGGTAATGTGAGTTCAGAGTGGAGAGGACAGAGAAATGTAGGCAGTATTCTAATTAAGGCATAAGGTGGCACATGGACAAGGTTACCAGAAGAAGCAGCATTTGAGGCCTCTGGAGGTTTTTCTGTTTGGGGACTGCATTGACGCCAGCCACTTTGTTTTTCTGCCTGTGTTATGTGGAGGCTGGGCAAGGAGCTGCTGTTCTCCTGTGTTGGCTGAGCTTGGTCTTACTCACTTTCATTCAGTGATGGCCCAAAAGATGTTCAGAGATGTTTGCTTTTATGTGTTCTTTATTGTTGGTTTCTGAGGCATTTCTCAGTGGTCTCCAGTCAGGCTGACTGGAGACCCAGAGCTGAAGTCTCCGGGTTAAGGCCTGACCTGGCTTTGTGGTTTGCAAAGATGATAACTCGCATATTCAAAACAGTCTGCATCTTCCTTGTTGTGACCATAGAAGGCTCATTCAGCTAGAATTAAGTAGGCCCTTTGAATTCTTTGAAACTTTCACTCAGCCGGTTAATCTGTGTGGGTATAGGTTGGCAGCTTGTCATTTCCTTTTTGTTCATGAGAAATCAAGTTCATTAAAAAGCTGATTGGAGGGCCAGGGAGATAGCTCATTAGAATAAGTGCTTGCCTGGCAAGTGCAAGGTCCTGAGTTCAATCCCCGGCACCGCCAAAAATTAAAAAATAAAATATAACTTAAAGGGGGGGGGAGATAGCTCAGTAGAATAAACATTTGCCTGGCAAGTGCAAGGTCCTGAATTCAAACTTCGGTACACCCCCCCCCCAAAAAAAAGCTGATTGGAGGGGGCTGGCTAAATAGCTCAGCAGATTAAAGCGCCTGCTTAGGCAGACACAAGGGTGAGGGGTTCGATGCTCGGGCCTGCTGTGCCACCCCCCCCCCCCGGCATGCTGACATGGTGATTGAGACTGAATGTGGTGGCATGCTTCTAATCTCAGCACTTGGAGGCTGTAAAGGAGAATTACTATGAGCCCCTTCTACCTAGTGAGACCTTGTAGACCCTGTACTAAAACAAAAAAAAAAGGTTGATTGGCTAATAGGTGGTCAAAACTTGCCTGGATACTTACTCATTAAGACACTGCCGTGCTTTAGAAAATCTCTTATGCCTTTTTAAAAAGTCTGACATTCAGTAAAAATCTGTTTATTGAAATTTAATTATCCAAAAAGCTCAGAGTGTTCAATAGTTTTTCCCCAAGTCACTTGGGTGTGAATACCTCTGAGTTCCCACTGCATAGAGATGGTAAAACATTCATATTCAGGAGAGGGAAGTCATGTTTTGAAGGGAAGATTATTGTATTTGAACCATACATTAGGTTACAAACATAAAGTAATTTATTTGTGAATTTAAATATTATAATAGATTTATATAGATTTTTAAAATATTTCAGAGCTTACAGTCTGCAAGAAATTCTGCTAGTGGAGATTCAGAGATTTATTGAACAGAATCAATACCTTGAAACAGAATTGGTCTTGTCAGGGAGGGCAAGATGTATATAGTTAGGAAGAGAACTAAAGCCCATGGTATTACCAGAGTAGCAAGTGATAGCACTGCGAGTGAGCAAGGTGTTGAAAGACAAGTCCACACGGAAGGTGAAGACCTTGCTTCCTAGCACAGGTGGGATTCCAGCTGGGTGCAGGAAAAGAGAATAGTACTGTGTGCTAGACACTGGGCTAGTCTGGGGGGATGAAGCGTGTTAGTACAGCCTTGCTCCGAAGTAAGGGGTGGCCTGTGAAATTTTGGCAAAGTGTGGAGGATGGGAAGCAGATGATGTTGGATGCAGTGACATGAAATTGAGGGGGAAAAGGTACAGTGCTGTCCAGGCAGAAATTACAAAGGGACACCTCATAGAAATCCCTTCCCTGGGTGTTCACGCATTCCCATAAGGTTTAATTTTTTTTTTTAATCCGAGAGTAGTGATAGGACAAAACTTGAGGCTCTTGATTCATGACCAGAAAGTCATTCTGCTGGCTTGATTCCATCTTTTGTTAATATTTTCAGGTTGGAATGATGATAAGACCTCAGCATAGAGTCACTTGAGAATTTAGTGGCTGTAAATTTAGCTTGCCACTATTTTTAAAGATAAAGCTATCAAGCAAATAAAGGATGGTTCCAACAGTCTTATCAGAAACACTTTTCATTCTCAAAATTGTAGATGTTACAAACTTTGCTTAAGACTTTCATAGAAATTTTACATGCTCTCTTAAGTCATTTCCCTTTCAATTATAGTTTTACCTTTTCAAGGCCTTCTCTGTTATGGAATAAGTCTGTTCTTAGAAGAATTAGAAGAGGGAGTAAAATCAGTTCCCTTGTGTGTACAGAATGTTCTGGCCCAGACAGAAGATGACGAACTGTACAGGAATTGGGGGACAATAGTGGCCCACATAATACTATTTTATGTTTGGCATTTAAAAGAACTACAATGGAAACTAATTTAGCTATTATGCTTTCAAGAAGCAGCCCTCAGGGATGGGGAGATAGCTTGGTGGTCTAAGCACCTGCCTGGCAAGTGCAAGGACCAAGGTTTGAACTCCAGGACAGCATGCCATGCTGGCCCTGGAACACCAGGCGTGCTGTGCCAGCTACCAGAACCGAGCATGGTGTTGCACGTCTGTAATCCCAGTGCTGGGGAGGCTGAGATAGGAGGATCACTACAAGTCTGAGCTGCGTAGTGAGACCCTGTACCAAATAAATAACTAAATAAAGCTTTTAAAAAGGGAAGTAGCCCTCTTAAAATATTTATATTTCTATCAATTCCACTGATAAAAGAATCTCTTCCCTGATAAAAGAATGTAAATATGATAAGAAGTTAAACTACGTCTTACCATATTTTTGTGTAGTCCTACAAAATATGTAACTAATCAAAGGAGATTGAAATCAATCTAGTAATATCTTTAGAGGAAGTTTGACTGAGGAGGGATACAGATAATTTTATTTATGTTTTTATTTATTTATTTTTTTGGCTGGCTCAGGCTGCCTTAAGGGTGGGTCTGGTGTGGCATGTGGTGCTGGAGATTGAACCATGGTCCCCTATGCCTGACTGAGTTTACTCAAGCAGCTGCTTTAGACGACTGAGCTAACCCGCAAGCCCCAAGGGGTAAAGGTAATTTTAAGAGTGATGGAATCACCCTTGTTGCTAAAAGTATGAGTTCCAGCAAGTATTTATCAAAACTGACCAACTGTACTGTTAGAATCTGTACATTTGCATGTATTTTACCTCAAAAAGTTTTTAAAACTATCTTACTTTCTTTAGTGTTTAGAAAATTTTCAAAACACCTTCCTCTACCTCTAGGAGAAGCAACTATTTAAACTTTCATTTAATACTTTTTAGAAAATTTTGAGGAAGATTGATTTTAGGAATGTTAAGTTATAAGCTTAGAGTTTGATAGTGGATTTTCATTTATGGCCAGAATGATAAAACCACTCGTGGAATAGTCAAGCTCACTTCATTGGCCTGTATACCTCTCCTTCTCTCTTCCTTCCCTTCAGTGTAGTTTGTTCCAGTTTGTCATTGACTGGATTTTGGGAAGCAAAATGGTCATTGATTTTTTTTTGTTTTGTTTTGTTTTGGCGGAACCAGGGATTGAACTCAAGCCCTCGCGCTTGCCAGAGAAGCGCTTATTCTACTGAGCCATCTTCCTGGCCCCCAAAATGGTCAGTGAATGAAAAAAAGTTGTACCTAAAACTACCATCAGGTAGATTTTAAGTTTGGCTAAACCCCTTGTTTTCTTCTCAGTATAGTTGACATGTAAAATATTTCAGGGATGATAACTAGGAACTGCTCCAAATAGGTAGGTAGCTACAGGAAAATGCATCACCTTTTAATTTCTAGACATCTTCTTTCCTACTTTAAAAATGTAGATAGTGTTTGCACAGTGGGGTTAGTGGGTTGTTGCAATTCACCCAGTTGTTTTCTCAGCTTCTAACAGGGCTGAGATCTAGAAACCACTTCCTTGCCCAGAACCTACTTAGATGCTGTTGATTGTATAGGCACAGGAATTGGTTGGCCCTGGAATATAAACTGTGTAAATAGTTATACTTGGCCTTTCTCAGATACAGTCAGGTGGGAACAGCCCTACTTCTGGATCTGGACCAAGGGCAGGGTTTATTCTTGGGGTATAGACATGGACCACAGAACTAGCCAGTTTGGTCACAGAGGGCCTGCAGAAGACTGTTTAGAACTGGGGATTGGTGGGGGTAGGAAGAGAGTGGGTGGCTTACTTCCTTGTATTATTTTCCTTAGGGCATAAATTATAAGCCCTTGGTGGCATTCATAATTCCTACTTTATTACAAAAGGGTGTATTTTTTTCTCTCTTTAAATGAAGAAGCATCAACATAAGCTAGCTTGATTTCTAAGCAGGAAGCATACAGGCTCTGCATGTTCCTTGCTTTTGTTATAGAAGCTGCTAGAAGATGGCTCTTTATCTGCTCTGCTCCAGAGTACTGAGGTGTAGGACAAACACACGGGGAATTGGTGGCACTGGGAGGGCCACACAGCCCTGGGTGTGGAAGGACTTAATTAAGGCCAGTGGCCAATGTAGTTAAGCTCTTTGGTCCCTGTTCTTCCTCACAGGAAGAACAAATCCTTTGGTAGGGAATCACGGTTTGATAGGCCCCTGTGGGAGAGTTCTCCCCCAATGATTGTCCTGTCCTGTCATTCATTCATTCATTCATTCATTCATTCATTCATTCATTCATTCATTCATTCAGTGTGAAGCACTGTGCTTTATTCTTGGAATGAATGAATGAATGTCATCACTTGGGCTTTAGTGTCTTTCTCCTGATGGAAAGAATTGGTCTAGAATATCTCTGAAAAGAGATAATGTGGAAATGAGGCTCATTTTTCTCATATCTTGAGGCTCAATGTTGAGACCAAAACAGCATCTGTAGGAAAAAATAATACACAACACCTCTCATTGCTCCCCGCAAAGGGCTCAGCTCACAGAGAAACAAGCCTTGTGCCCAGTGTGCCTGTGATGGGAAATGTGTCCCTTAGGAAATGAACAGTGGTTTTATTGTCCGCCTCTCTGCTTACTGTGTGGCTAATGATAGACCTTTGTCGTTTTCCCATAGGCTGTTCTTCTCAGGCTGTGCTGTGACAGTGATACAGGCATCTGGGGGTGTGGTGAGGTGAAGATACCCCTGTTTTCCCAGCAGGCAGCCTGCTGATCCTACATATCAGGAGCGCTTCCCTGAGGGATTTGGGGCTGGGGCTGCTTATTAGTGGGAACAGGAACATTTCAGACGTCTTCACACTGAATGGCATGAAATTGGCCCAGCTGCCCTGCACAGCCAGCGATTATGGCGCAGATCACTCATTTGTGGTTCACGCCCTTGGCTTTCTCCTCCTGCCCTGCGATTGCTGTGAGGAAGGGGGCATTTTATGGCTTCTTATTCAGGACTAGCATAAAGGACCCCATGCTATAAATCCTATGACTTGATATTCAGGCTGATAGCAAATCTTCCTAACCATCTTAGTCCTATAAAAATTTCCTTGAAAGAATAATGCATAGTAGTTGAGTTGGCATAGAAATATGGAAGGATTTCAATGGAAATGCTGTAAAATCCCATGAATTAGTTTTGAATAGTCACTGGGGCAGTCATGCATGAATGCTGTTGTCTGCATTCTTTCCCAAAGATTTTGTGGTCATGCAAATGTAATTGCCACTCTGTAAGTCTATCCTATGAGTTCCCTAGCAGAAGCTCTAAACACGTTCCTCTGGTTGTCTCCATTCCACAGCTTTCTGGAATGGCTTGCCTGCCCCCTTCCCTAATCATAGCTGTGTGTCTACTTAAAAAAAAACAAACTACCCTTTTTTTTCTCAAAGCCTTCCTTTATCACCCCAGATCTTATTGAGTTCTGTTCTGTGTGATAAGTGTGGTTTGTGCTTAGACTATTTACCTTGCATTTCTAGTTTTTCAGTTATAGTTTTCTATCTTGGTTGTTTGTCACCTTCCTCAGGAAAATCAAACACATGTCCTAGATAGTTCTGTATCTCTAGCCCTTAGAGTAGAACCATAATGCATATACTGTACCTCTAACATGGTTCAAGATCTTTCCTAAATATGACAGCTATGACATGTTGTATCTTGTCATTGTACAGGTGGGAAAAGCGGGGTTCATTTTGGTAGGAAAAATTGGATGGAATAAGATCACTCAACTGCTGAATTTTAAGTAATATTTGAGCTAGGTGTTTGACTTTAATTTTTTTGTCTGCTTGAATTATTTTAGCTCTTAAATTGTGTTTATTGATTTGCGCTGGTAATCTATGCACATAGTAAGAAAAAAAAACCCCAAAGGTCCTATCCTCTATTATTCCATATCACATTGGTAATTTAATATGTGCTTGTTCTTAAAATGACCTTATTTTCTTCCAGGAAGCCAACTTGCTATTCTAGCTTTTGCTGTTTGATTAGTGACTCTATCACAAAATGTTGGAACTTTTAAAAACCCGTTTTTCTCACTTGTCCCAGCTAATTGATCACTGAAGGCCACCTGATGCTTCAGATGGTCTCAGTCCAAATCTGCTTTGTCCATTGTCACTAGCCCCTGGTCCAGCCATCACTCCCCATACAGGTGACTCAGTCTTGATGCCTTCCATGCCTTCTTTCATCCCAGGGTCATTTAGAAACTGGGCAGTCTACCTCATTTGGATTGACTTCTTATCCCATGGCTTCTTAACTGTTTTTGTTAAAACTATCAACACATTTTCCCAAACTGTGTTGGTAGTCTGGGAGAACAACTCTTAGTTTTTAAATAATGACTTTAAATGTATAAAGCAAAATGCAGGATCACAAAGGGAACTATTTATATTGAAGTAATTTTCCAACTAATTTAAAATCAAATTTTGCAATAGTGATCTATGTTTTCTTGGTAACACATTAAATAACAAAAGTTTTCCAGTAGACACAATGATTTATGTCACTATTTCAAAGTAACAATAAATACAATGGATATTCTGAGATACTCCATAGCATTTATGATGTGATAAGAAAATATTTTTTATTTGTTTGGTGATGAATTACAAGTCCTTCTGACATTGGACTGTATTAGTTACACATTCATAATCAAAGTAAATGCCAAATTTAGTTAGAAGCTAATAAAAATCAAGTGTTAATTTTGGCCCATTTATATTTGTTGATTCCAGGTTAACATCCACTCATCCTTGGTGAGACTCTCAAGAGTATGCGGCCTGTTTTCTGGTTACTCCACACCATACAAATGGGAGGCAGAACTGGGAATAGCCATATCTAATCTGACCCTGTGTCTCTGTTCTCTTTGCATCTGTGCAGGTAGAGGAAGGATGGTGGGAAGGTGTTCTCAATGGGAAAACTGGAATGTTTCCATCCAACTTCATCAAGGAGCTATCAGGGGAGTCGGATGAGCTTGGCATTTCCCAGGATGAACAACTATCCAAGTCAAGTAAGGAAGCCCCACCCCACTGAACAGGAAAGGAAGGGGGCAGACCATTGGACTATCCTTCACCCTTCCTTCTGTACAATATCATATGATGAGAAGCTGTGACAAAAGTTCATGTTTGCTCTACTACCTTAACCCTCTAAGGTTTGGTAAGTTTACCACTATAAAGGTGTGACCTGAAGCCACACATTCTTTATATCTCTGGATTGGTAACTGCCAGCCCCCAACTCATTGGTAACCCATCAGCTGTTCCTCCATATACTTCATATGCTTCTGGGATGTCATTTAATGTAAGTTCATACTTAATTCTTAAGTGAACCAATGAGATTGTCAGTATTTCTTAGCATCCTTTGAGGAACTTGGAGAAATACAACAACAAAAAGAAAAACAAACATGTTGGTGATGAAAAGTGCTGTGCATAAGATAAGTGCATGCCACTTCTCCTAATGACAAGACAGCTGAGAGGCCAGACCCCACCTTGTGTGAGCATGTGTTTCCTTCTGTGATGGTGAGAACGAACGAACTTCAGGTCTTTCTTTCCCCAGGGCCTGAATGTCTCCCTCCAGTTTCTCTGCTGCCCTTCCCAGCTCACGGAGCAAAAGGTCAGGACCGGGAAGCTTTGTTCTCCCAGTCGCTAACCCAACTTCCCACATGGGCGTCTGTGTTTATCTTGTGCTGTGTTGAGCCAAGGTCATGAATGTGAATGTTGCAGAAGGCTCAACTCTGTCAGTGGTGTGGCACTACTTGGTGTTGCTCACTTTCCTTCTTGTTGAGAGGAAGACTGCTCAGTCTTGCCAAGATAATTATTAAATGTCTTCCTTTTCCATTTGGAAAAGTCTGACCTGAGTGATGTTCTTATGTTGGTTTGGTGTCTCTCTTGTTTAACTAGTAGCATAATTGGACAAGTGCCTACTTTGAAAGTAAAGCCTTTACAGAAGTACTCAGGCAACCTCCTTTGCTTAGTATCTCAGTTGTTCTGGATCATGCAGCCTTCCATACATAGCAACAGCTGCACTGGCTGGTTGCCTCATTGACTTAAGCAGTACCTTTCCCTCTACTGCCAAATCATGGAATCTTCTACTTTGAACTCCATTCCACCCTACGGTAAATGATGGGGGGGGACCAGAAAGGGATTTTGGATGTCCTGCTGCATTCTAACTTGGGGCAGGAGACTTTCCCAGTATCTAGGCCAGCTAATAAGAATGGCCCTAAAAGTTGCTATTACTCTCCAAATCCACATTAGATTCTAGCTGCCTTGTTGTCTTCTTTTGTGTATTGGAGTAATGTCATAATTGATAATTAGATCTCGTAATAACAATGCTGTACCTCAGGGACATTGTGGATTAAATGTGCTTTTTTTGGATGGAGAACCAAATTGAATCATTATAACTTCATGTTCATGAGGAAATTCATTATGAATTTGAATGGCAGTAAAATATATAAACCACCCATAGAAGATCCTCAATAAATGGTAGCTGTCATTGTTAAGATAAACTGTGAAGTTAAACTGTTGGGACATTACAGTTAGTGTTCAACTACTTGGAAGCTGTTTGCTTCCTCATTGATACTTTGGCTGTGGAAGCATCATGTCTGTACTGGAAAGTTGCTTTGGGATTCCTCTATTAGTACAGAGAAAGAAATAATGAGAAAGGTTAGACAACCTCATTGCGAGAGACTTGACCTCTTGGGGTCCCATCATCTTAGCTATGCTCTCAGGTTGGAAGGTCAAGGTGAATGCCCCCTGAGTTTTTAGAACTCATGAAACAAACTGTTCTCCAGCCATTGCAAGTTAATAATCTAGACAGCTGGCTGTGCCTGAACTCTTAGCTACAAGCATATAGTGCTAGAATCCTTGGTGCAGGAGCATTAGGAGGCTAAATGGAATGAATGGTCAGCCCAATCTTCTGGCCTTCCTTCATATGCCTCTAGCATTGTTCAATTAATAGCCTTCCATTTCAGGATACAATAGCCCAGTAGTTTCCAAAGCCATGCTTAGTCCATGAAATCTGTCCATTGTTGAAATTTTGAGGTCCTTGGCGAGGCATGCTCTAGTAATGATGGCTGCTGATAAAAATGATGCTGCTTTTGTAACTTTTTTGTATGTATAACTAAGGAAAAGAGGGGCCCATTGCTGCACTTATCTTTATCCATTTATACATCTTTCTTCCTTATCTGCCTTCTTTCCTACTCCTGTTCTTCATTCACTCAGTCTTTGCTGAGCCCCTGTTGTTATTGAGACACTGTCCAAGGCACAGAAGAAACAGAGTCTAATCAGACAGGCTGTTTCCCTTCAGTCAGCTCACCTTAATGAAAGGGTGCACACAAATTCCCAGAAGTTCAGGAAAGTGCTTTCATCTGAGGAAGGTTGGGTACAAAGACAGAGTCCAGTGTCATTGCTATATGGGGGTGGAAGCAGTCACAAAGGGCTTCAAGAAGAGAAGGTTTGAGAATAATGTCAATGCAACCTGCCAAATTGAAGTCATTGCTTGAAAGAGAGAAATGGCATTTCTCAGTATTTGAACAAGATTTTCAGTAGTCATTTACACCCTGGATTTGCTCCAGCATCTGTGTGCTAAAGTTTATATAATCAGCTAGCCATGGTGGCACATGCGTGTAATCCCCGCACTCAGGAGGCTGAGGCAGGAGGATCATTGCAAGTTCATGACCAGCCTGAACTACAAAGTGAGCTCAAGGCCAGCCTGAACACAGCAAGACCCTGTCTCAAAAAAGACTAAAAAAAAAAAAAACCCAAAAAACTTTATATAATCATATCATCTTATTTTATTTTCTTTTTATTTCTTTCTTTTTTTTTTGGTGGAACTGGGGTTTGAACTCAGGCCCTTGCACTTTCCAGGCAAGCTCTTATTCTACTGAGCTATCTCCCCAGCCCCAATACCTCAGAAATTATGTATACTAGTAGGATGTGTCTAAGTAGAAAGAACCCTTGCTTTAGAATAAATCTGCTTATTTTTTATTGCTGGAGAATAGTTTTAATAGTTCCAGTGTACTTTATTTTTTCAAAAAAATTGTTTTGAAATTAAATATCCACAGGAAGTTGTAAAAATAAACACAAAATTATATGGCAGTGACCCATGTACATTTTACTTAGCTTCTCTCAGGAATGACATCTCATAATTACAGTAAATTCATATTTGCTTTTGTCTTAAAGTTGAAAAGTACAAAATATAGCTAATGTTCAAAAGATATCTAGTCTTTTTCAGATATAAGTACAAATTTGCTTAATTTTTTTAGACTAGACCATTTAATATTCTTTGTAAAATGCCATTAGGTTTTCCAAAGAATGTTTAGTTAATGTGCAACTCTGGGGGCAAGTTAAATTCTAATATTTGTGCCATATTTGTAAATTTTAGAGATCACAGTGACATCATATAAACAGGTTTTAATTTCAATGTTACCAGACATTAGGGTGAGCTTTTTTTAAAGACAGATAAAATCTATATCCTACTATGAAGAGAATCTTGTGTACAGTGAGTCCTTTTGCATCTCTTTGTCACTCACACACATACACACAAACCTACTTCTTTTTTTCTTTTTCTTTCTTTTCTTTTTTTTTTTCCAGAACTGGGGATTAAACTCAGGCCCTTGCATTTGCCAGGCAAGCACTTATTCTACTGAGCTATCTCCCCGGCCCTACTTTTTTCTTTTTTCTACCAGGGATCAAACTCAGTGCCTTGCTTGTGCTGCTGAGATATATTTGTGGATTATGCCCATACTTCTGTATGTACATATGCTTATTTTATATTTTTATACTTCACATTTTTATTTTAGTACTTGTGGTAGTTATTGAATTTTGTATACTAGTGGATTAATGTAGTAGAAAAATATTAGCATTATTTTTATGAAGAAATGTGTCATGACTGCTTGGCACATAATAGATATTTAATAAGTGCTTAATTAATTCTTATTACTCTAAGGAGACATTTTAATCTTTGAATGACAGGATAAAATTTCTGGAACTTGTTTTTTTTTTCTTACTCTGAAGTATTTTTAATATATAGAAGTTGGTTATGGAAACTTCTAAACCATCTTACATCTTTGTTCATGGTAATCTAGTCTATCAAGGAAAGAATTCCAGCAGTTAGATTGGTTGATAGTTTGGTTTAAACATGTTACCTCAAAGAAAGTTGATAGTTATATAGAAATGTTTTGCTACATATTTAAATTCAAAAAGATCTTTACCGGGGCCGGGGAGATAGCTCAGTAGAATAAGGGCTTGCCTGGCAAGCACAAGGGCCTGAGTTCAATCCCCAGTTCTGCCAAGAAAAAAAAAAGGATCTTTACCATCTACAGAACTTACAGAACCTTAAAGGTAGTTTTTCAAAAATGTTTTAAAAAGTGTTTATTATAGAGCATTTCTAACATGCAAAAGTAAGAATAGTATAATAGCCAGGTATGGTGGTACATCCCTGTAGTGCTAGCACTCAGGAAGCTGAACCAGGAGGTTGGCATGAGTTCAAGACCAGCCTGAGCATACAGTGAACCCATATGTACTAATCACCCAGCTGCGCAGCTTATTACCCCATGGCATTTCTGGTGAACCTATGGCACACATGTTATTTGTTTACCTTTCAAGACAAAAACAGTTCATTTATGATTTTTTTTTCAGTTTAGGCACTCATCTCTAAAAGTTTCATCATCCCTGCCCTATGGTCAATTTGTTCAAATTTTAGCCTCATGCATTCTTCTCCTTTATTATCTTGTAGGGAAATCCAGATGTTATATAATTAAATACATAACTATTTCAATGTGTCAGTAAAAGGGTATCTTAAAATACCATTATTGCCTGAAGACATAATTATGACAATTCCTTAAAATAATTAAATATAGGATGACTATTCACTTTCCCCTAACAGTCTTCTCTCCTGGGATGCAATTTATTAGTGTGAATCTGGATCCAAATAAGGTATATACATTATGATTAGTTGAATTGTCTCCGGTTTCTTTGAATCTAGCTTTCTCCTTCTTTCCTCCTTTTTTCCATACAGTTTTCCTGAAGAAGCTGATCATTATTCATTAGTTCCTTACCATCTGGCCTATGCTGCTTTGATCTTGGTTGTGTCATTTAATCTGCATTCCTATGCATTAATAATTAGGTCCAGAGACTTGAATGGGTTAACATCTAAGAAATACACACATATACATATTCATATATTTTGGTAAATCTTCTTCCCGGGTGTTGATGGATAGTCCACCTGATGTTTATAATGTCTGGCTGTATTTCCTTTGGAGTGTCAGTGACCATTGATGTTGTCACTTGTACCTGCTTACTCAGGGTTTATAAAGTGACATAAGCCAAGAAAAAAAAAAGGTGCATATCAGATCAATAGTCACATCCTCAAAATAGGTGCCTAGTATATCAAACTTTTAAAAATGGAAATGTTTAAGTGTTTATGTTAGTAGTGCAGGCCTTGTTAGGGATAGAGAAGAATTCAGAAGTCATTCCAATTTTTGTCAGATGACAACATTAAGGCTCAGTATAATTAAGTCTTCCATGTGGCCTGGCATAAGATTGAGAAGTTCAAGTTATCCACACTTCTTTCTCATACTTGCCTCTGCTGCACAAACAGGTCATCTTTTCTTTTTTGTGGTACTGGGGATTGAACTCAGGACCTTGTGCTTGCCAGGCAAGCGCTTATTCTACTGAGCTATCTCCCCAGCTCTTTGTTTCATTTTGTTTTTTTCTTTTTTTTTTTTTTTTTGTGGAGCCAGGGCTTGAACTCAGGCCCTTGCACTTGCCAGGGAAGCACTTATTCAACTGAGCTGTCTCCCCAGCCCTCTCCCCAGCTCTTAACAGGTTATCTTTCACTGAGTAACTGGCACATTTCAAGCCTAGCTAAAGTTGAGCATATATTGATGATCACAGATCATAATTAATTAATTGCCTTTTCATTAATAATTATGCACATGCTACTACTGATTAATGTGAAATAGAGGTAATCATTGAATGTTATAATCAGAGACTATCCTGTGTCTATATAAGATTTATTTGATTTTAGTGTCAAAGATCCAGATATGAACTTGCCCAATTTTAATTTCTCAGGTAGTTTGCCTCACATTTAAGATATAAATGTGCCTTCCATTTTTAACGTGTTTTTGATATTACTTAATAGTAAGTTTTTGTAAAACTAAAAATATTTTTATGTTTTAAAAAATCATATGCTACAGGAATATTCTCATGTCTATAATCTCCAGAGGGAGAAAGTTTGCGTTTTCTTTCTATAACCATTAATAACCATAACCTTTCAATTTTAATTTAATTTCTGATCTTTCTAATTCTTAATATTAAAACATTTAGATTCTGATATGTTAGTGACATATCAAGCTAAGACAAAGATGAAGATGGCTTTTTAAAATACATGGTAACAGCCCCGCCCCCAGGGCGTGCTGAGACAGTGATTGAGACTGGGCATGGTGGCACGTGCCTGTAATCTCAGCGCTTGGGAGGCTGAAAACAAGAGGATCACTACGAGTCCCGTCTATGTAGTGAGACCCTGTAGACCCTGTACTAAATACATTTTTAAAAAGGCAAACCACTGCCATATATAAAAATATTTTCATCAGTTACAAAAATTGAATTTCTCAGTGTCCCTTGCTTATGAAAGCAAAAACTAGGTAGAGAAATTCCATTCTGACATTTTCAGACCTTTTTCTTTTTAGTATTTAATGACATTTGTTTTGTGATTGATGAATTATCTATCACCAATGCAGGTCAATCAGAAAAGTGATAAAACAAGAGTTTCAGGAAAAGTTAGGTGCTAGCATACCACATGATTTTATGTTTGAGTTTTTAAATTCTTCCTGCAATAATGTTTGCTGCTTTCATAAACTAATATTATTTAATAGTGACAGTATTTATCCAGCAAGATAAATATCACTCATATTTAGATTGATCTTTTCAGTTGCCTGTCTCTTGCTGTTGAGATAAAAAGTCTGTGCATCTTCAGCCAGTCTAGGCTACAGTTCAGATGGTCTTGCTGCCAGTGGACAGGGAGATCTTGTAGACAGGTTCAACCATTCAGAGAATCAGGGCTGTTGTCCTCCATAAAGATTGTGAGACTTGATGTGTGGAAGAACACATGGAAGTTCTGTTGCTCTTGGAGGAACATTGCCAAAATAATTTGTTTTTCCCACCACACTTACTTTCTATGACATGGAGAGGACTGCTGCTGTTAGATTTCAGAGGGTTTTGCTCACAAAGGGGCTACATTCTTTAGGTGTAGTGCTGACTTAATGAAGTTAAGTAGAGTGAAATTTGCTTAAATAAAAACTAACCAATATTAAGTTGCCATGCTTTTAAAAAATGCATTCGTCCATGTGTACAGTATATAATGATTACATTCATCGTGGGAAGTTGGTACATGTACATAAGACATCTTCATTCTTTTTTTTTAATCCCCTATACTTCCTCTCCTTCATACCGTGATCCCTGTCCCATTTAAGAAAGATACGTCTTCCTACTTCCTATTATCTAGCTTTTATTTTGCTCTTCATTTATATTTTGGTTTCCACATTTAAGAGAAACCATATGATATTTAAGTTTATGTGTCTGATTTATTTCACTTAACGTTATTGTCTTGCTATGCTTTTGTCATCAGGGTTTTCAACAGCTGTAAGCCTAACAAGAACACTTAAAGCATTTTGTTGTTTCTCTTGATAGCTAGTGACTTGAATGCCTGTGCTTTTGCTGTAATTGGTTGCAGCACATCTGTCAAGAAGGACAGGCTTCAAATTAAGGGTGTACTACCATGGATGTCTGTGGGACACAGAAATTGGAAATGCTTCACACCGTTTAAATCACTGGGTTGATCATTCCCTATTCTCTATTCCCTTCCTATGTTAGAAGTGACAAGGTGGAGGCTGACAGTATGATTTCTACCACCCTACCCCACTTTTGATGGTACTGTAGTTTGAACGTAGGGCCTTCGTATGGATCTACATCCCCCCAAATTTTAAATGTTTTTAGACGGGGTCTCACTAAGTCCCTAAATTGCCCAGGGTGGGCTCAAATTTAGATTCTTCTGCCTAAGTCTCCTAGAGTCCTGGGATTACAGGCATGCACCACCACACCTGACTTAGGTTTCCCATTTTTATTTGGAGACAAGTTGTACTCCCCTTTCAGTTCCATTGTCTTCGTAAATGTAGCCTACCTTTTTCACCCTTTATACTTATTATGAAGCTGTATGACTGGTCTATAGTTTGAGTATTTAATTCATAAGCTACGATATAATTTATTTCCCTAATAATGCATTTATTTATTGAATTTACCTTTGCAAACGATTTTGTCTGCTAGTGGTACTTTTTGTATGGCCTTGTATGTATTTATGTTTGTTGGTGAGTGGGTGGGTATTAACAAACTACAGCTGGGGCAGTGTGTACATATTCTGTGTACTTGTTGATTGAGAGATACTCGAGCTTTAGCCATGTGTTCATTCTTAAGATATTGATAACTTCTTCTTGTAACGAAAACATTGTAACACTTGACATTGGGTGAGTCCTATGTCCTCATGCTTAAGTATAGTCTCATGATTTTTATGGTAAAACCTCAATTAAGATATTTCAAGAAATATGTAGGGTTTTCTGGTATCCTCCAGATGAAGCAGAAACTTCCTTATCTTGATATGGATGCCACTACTGCTTTCAAATCTCATTGGTGAAACTTCGCCTCTAGTATATTAATAGATTTTCTAGCTTAAAGGTGCTGAGAATGACAAATCTTTTATTTGTTTACATTTATGGCACTGGGGATTGACCCCAGGGCTTCGTGTGTGCTAGGCCAGGGTGTTGCCACTGAGCTGTGCCCCCAGCCCTAAAAATCTTTTAAACAGAATTCTGTGTCTTGTTTACAATTTTGGGGCTTAGTATTAGTTTCCATCGCATGGGGGCCTGTTGTAGCAGATAAAGGGTAACAGGCCTACACTGTATTATATTATATTTAGGTCATGCTTTCCAAAGAGAAGATGGTGCTGCACAATTGAGTTAATGAAGAGGTCAATAAGTTGTATTGCCTATAGTTAATTGAGGTTTTCCTATTCTTCTATTACAGTATTGAAATGGCTTCCAGGTTTTAACTTGGGACAATATACATGCCAGTCATTTACAGAGAGAAATTTCAATTCTGGGGGCTCTTTGCCATCTTGGCTGCATGGGGACTTTGGGCTCATTCTGTAACATTCTTAAATTTGGCCTAATGGTCTCTAATTATTTTTGTGGCTGAAGCTCTTGCAGTGGATTCATTGAAGGCAAGTTCAGTTAAAGACTCTTCCTCTTCCTTCTTTTGCCATCATTTGCTTCCCCTTTCCCCTCTCTTGTTTTTCTCTCCCTTCTCTTCTCTCATTCACTGTCAGGAAAGACTACCTTTGAAGGGACAATTCTGTACCGAGCTGCACCGGGAAAGACGGAGGGCCACAGACGCTATTACAGTGAGTGACCTTAACAGCAGGAAGCAATTGTAAAGATAAGATCTGGGTACATGTATTGTTTGATGCAGCCACCCTTTCCTGAGCTGCTCATGCTCATGCCAAATGTCTGTGTGAATTTCTGATCCAAGGACATGGACTTATTTGCCTACAATAAGTGTCATCTCCTTGGTGTGTGCTACAAGAGCATTCCCACCACCAGCCCCTGGCGCTTTCTTGTTTGCTTTCTGCCTCTACCATGTATGTGACATGCGTGCATGAACCATGCGTGCAGAGAAGAGAAAAGTAACGTTTGTCATGGCACTTGTATTTGTACCAGTATCTGTGGGCTTATGGGGTGGTGGAAGATGGCTTCCAGCAGAGACATCAACTTCTCATGGTTATTGCTTTTTCGGAGTGGGTCATTGGAAACCAGTAAACCATTTTGCCATTGCGTGGTTCACATAAATAAGACTTTGGCTTGAAAGACCATGCCAGAAATGGTGCTTTGCTTTGCTTATTCAGCTAATCACCACACGGCAGACTTCTTTTGGTAGAACCAATGTGTAGCCTTTTGTGTTATGAAATAAGGCTGCCAAAAGTCAAGGGTAAAGAGATGGATAAATTAATTCAATGATGCGTTTAGAACAGTTCCTGCTAAATAGAAATTTACATGTGTGTTAAATTAAAAACAATTAAGAATGCCTCTGATCAGGGCTGGAAAAGTAGGATACGTTACACAAAAATAGACAGTTACCGAGCTAATTTGAGACTTTTCTTTTAAACTTTTAACGTGGAAGAACATCCACGTTAGTGTGCCTGTACACATGTGCATGCTTACACATGTACACATACATAATGAAAGAGAGGGCTCAGATATGAATCCCAAAACCATGCTTCTCAAATTGCCCGGATGAAGTTTATCTTTGCTTCTGTTACACCATGGACGGACGCTTGGTTCTTCTGCTTACTGTACTACAGCACAGTGTTCTGCCTGCGTTTCACCAAGGGACTTTGACAGTGACTGGACTGGCCTGTGCATTGTTGACCTAGATGCATCTACTGGCCACATGTCTAGAGGTCTCACCAGTGCAAAAGTCATTTTCAGTCATGCACACTTTTTGCATTCATCTCGTCATATATTAGTAAAAAGCCCTTCACAAGCTGACCTTAGTCCACCCTCCACTCCCTGACTTGCACTGCCCGAAAGTGTCCTCTGAGTATGACATGGAAACATTTTACAGGACATAGTGTATGATGGACATCAGTAGAAAAAGACAGCGCCAAACAGATGGAAAATTGAAGCTACTTTTCTTCCCTTCCAAAAGGGAAAGGAACTTGATATTGAGGTTTTTCACTATTGCGTATATTTAGCTATTTATTTTATATCAAAATGACCCAGGCAATCAGAATTTCTGGAAGAAAAATCTGCCGTGTGTTTCCTTCCCAGGTCATGCTTGCGAAGTTGAATGACCGTGCAGTCTTTCTCTGTATAATGTAGAGTATTTCTTACAGTGGTTAATATAACATTATTAAGATAAGCCTGAAGGCAGCAAAACCCTAAACCTGGAACCTCAGTAAATTTAGGATAGCATTGGTTGAAAATATTATGGTTCTAGCTGTGGAAAATGAAAGATGAACCCTTTGAATTGTTTTCTCTAAAGAACTAAAACATATTTCACCTAATCTGTCTGCCCTGCTGCCTTCTGGTGGTGATGGTAGGGGTGGTGGTGGGGCTAGTGGTAGGTGGAGGAGGAGGGAGGGGGATGGAGATAGTTTCTTTCCACTAACCATTTTTTTTAAATTTCACCCTTAAATGGTTCTTTCCAAACCAGAAAAGAATATACGAGCCACTTACTGCATAGAAAGAATCCATACAGCAAAATGAGAACATGTTAAAGGGAAATGACACAACATTTAGACTCCAAAATTAAATCTCCAGCAGAAATAGTTCCAAAAATGATGAACAGATAAACACATGGCTGGCTAGCTAGTCTGGGGGCTTCTCCATGTTTGCACACTGAAATGTCCGTCTGGGAGCTGCAGCTGACCCCCTGATTGTAGGCTGCTCTTCATTGTTCTGTCCTCTGTTTTTGCTCACAAATGCTGTTCTTTAGTTAATGAAAATGTGCCCTAGGGACCTTCCTCCTCCCCCACCTTTTTGGCTTAGAAATATGCTTTTATGGAAAACAGCAATAGCAACAAAGAAAACCATTGTTTTAAGAATTTGATTTTGAAACTTGTTAGCAATTTATAGTGACCTTTGTATATTTTATCTGTTTTCATTTAACAGTTTTTTTTTCCTGCACTGAGGCTTCAGATATAAATGACGTCAGCATTTTGTGGTATTTTATATGAGCAATTATTTGGTGAATCATTCTTACAGACTCAGAGGTCCCTGACCTGTAGGAAATAATGCATGATTGGCTAATAGAGAACAAAATTTGATTATGTACTTTCATCCCAAGAGCATCACTATGATCAGGAGATACGTTGTAAATGGTCAGGAACTGTCCTACACATCCAGAGGCTTCGGGAGACAGTTTAATGGAAGAGTTGAATATTCCATAAAATGTCCTTTGAATCCTGTCCTTTGATGACATAATTGTTGTACTGACCATCAAAGGAAGAATGTATACCTAGAAATTAACTGGACATGCATAGGATCTTCCTTTTAGGAGTATGATTCTAGGCAGAGCCTGGGGATAAAAAAAATCTGGGGAGGTAAGTGTCCATATTTTCTTATTGATAATTATTTTATGCCTCCCAACATATGCCACAAGAGAGTAAAGGAAGAGTGTTCTTTCCCCACCACTTTTTGGAAAAGGGACTCAACTTTGGAAAGATGATGGTGTTAAAGTGGGGAAGAAGAGCCATAAGTGTTGGAAGATTTCGTCTCCGGGAGGGCAGCTTTCATTCCCTCTTTTAAAAAAACAACACCATCATCTTGCTAGCGAAACTGTCTTACTGTCAAGTTTGGTTTAGTGCATTCCTAGAGAAATATTTCTGCATGCATATATTCCTTGTGAAGCCATCCAAGGGGATTTAATTCTTTGACAGTCATAATTGTGAGTGGTTTCTTTAATTGCTAATTTGTTTAAATTGCTTTTAGCTTTACAGTTTCCCTTTAGGAAATGTTACTTTCAGTGCTAATTGCTAATTGACATGAGTCAGAGTGATTGGAGGTACAGTATGTGGTACTGACTGGGTGGGGAGGTGAGGAAGGGGTGGGGAGGGTTGTCATTGCACAGTTTATGGTCAGACAAATTTGGATGGGAACCATGCTCTGGCTGCAAATGGGCGAAGTGTCATATGTACAGAGATCTTTAATTAGATTTTTATGAAAAGTTGTTTTGACTCTCTGCTTAAACTAAAGGCTGGGGTGAGGAGATTAAATAAAACTAGGGGCTAGCCAAATGCAGCATACTGAACGCACCAAATACCAGAGCCCATTGCAAGTTATCTTCTACTCAGTAATACATTCAGAGGTGGCCCCTGGCTAGCTGTGAAGTTTTTCAGGGCTTTGGCTGATTTCTGAGTTCTTTCTCTCCATGTCCCCTCTTGACAGGCTTAAGGGAGACCACAGGCTCCGAGAGTGATGGGGGTGATTCAAGCAGTACCAAGTCTGAAGGTGCCAATGGGACAATGGCAACTGCAGCAATCCAGCCCAAGAAAGTTAAGGGAGTGGGCTTTGGAGATATTTTCAAAGACAAGCCAATCAAACTAAGACCAAGGTCAATTGAAGTAGAAAATGACTTTCTGCCAGTAGAAAAGGTATGTTCAACAGTTTCTGTTTTATTTTAACATTATGTGAAATATCCAAAAGTGCACTGTAGGGTTTGGCGTCAGAGACTTCTGATTCCATTCTTTGGGTTTTCCTATGTCCTCACGTACTTACTAGCTGTGTGCCCTTCCTCCTTTTAGGCTCTCCCTCTGTGTAGGAATGCTTTCCTTGAGAGGTTCATGCCCTAGTGTTGTTGCTTTATTTCTTACCACTCTCTTCTTGTGTTTGTGTGTTTTCTATCACTAAAACAAATTACCTGAGATGTTTCTTTTGAAATTTTTACTTTTATTTGTACAAACTTGGAGTACATAATGATTACATTCCCGGGGGGAGTTGGTACATGTACATAACACATCTAAATACTTTTTCATTCTCTTCCCCTTACTTCCGTCCCTGAGATAGATAATCAGCTTACAAAGACAAAAAGGTTATTTTGGCTTACAGTTTGAGGGAGGTATCAGTCCATTACTGGTTGGCCCTATAGCTTTAGGCTATGATGGTAGTGCATGGAGGAGCAAGACTTGTGTACCTCATGAGCTAGATAGCAAAGAGAGAGAGAGAGAAAAAGAGAAGGTTCCTTACAATCTCCTTCATCAGCATGCTCCTGATGAGCTAAGGACCTCCCACACACCCATACCTCTCAAAGGCTGTACCACTTCCCACTGGTACCAACCTCGGGACCAGGAGTTTAATACATGAGCCTTTAGAAGGCATTCAAGATTCTAGCTGTAGCACCTCTCCAGGGAATATTTCTGAAGATGACTTTTCAGACAACCCAGCAGTTCTCCATCCCCGACCTCAAAAACCCCGCTTATCTGGGCCGACCTAAACACATGACCCTGATGCTTTTTAGACCCCAAGAATCTCACCCAACTCTGTACATGTCTCTAATGCTTTGTGGCTGGTTATGTTAACTGTGGTTCTGCAGTAGAAAAAAAAGAATTGTGCATTTTTTTTTTTTTTAAGAATTAGGTGCCAATGATTTCAGACTGCTGAAAGGAAGTCTCCTGCATGTGTGAATGATGGAGACAGCCTGCATTGTGACTCCCTGGGTTGTTCCCATCAGGAAGCTGGCTGTTTTCTTCTGCCTCTGGTTCTGCATTGGCAAGAGGCAGACATTGTGTTGCTGCTGAGTACGCGGTTGCCATGGCAACATACTCAGAGCCATTGCAGCTTGTGGCTGCTGATGACGTCTGCTGTGGTACACTTCTAAGCATCACAGCCTTGCTTAAGGAGTTGATAAATTCTATGGAATTTTCCAAATTATAATAGGCTACACTCGTGCTGTGCTTCAGGAATTTTTGTAATTTGATTTAGTGCTGAAATTTTTGCTTTGATGTTTGTGCCAGCAGGTTTGAGGGATGGGCTATTGGTAATCTCTCATGCCAATTTATCAGGGGCTTCTAAATGTTTTTCATTTTTCATAAGATGAAAGATTGAAAGTTGCGTCATCTTCTGCAGCTGTAGAACTTCCACCCTTCCCTGGCCTTGCAAATTTGCCCACCCACTATCATCATTTATTAGAAACAGATTCGGAAAAGAGAACTTTTTGGATACTTATTTTATCCCCTTATAGATGAATAGGGGAATGGGGAAAATATCCAGAAATTAAAGACTGTTTTGTTTGAACTTTTGCTTTGTTGAAGCTTCTCTGAGCCAGCATTGTTTCTTTCAGTAGCTCACATAGGATATTTTTCAGGGTCTAAAAATAGTCTAGATTGTATCCTGGCTTGTGACCTCACTTCTGCTTCATGTAGTCACATTCAGATTCCTGTAAGCCTGTACAAAAGAACATATTCGCATCTTTTTTTTTGATTATTCTTTTTTCCATAATTTTATTGAGAAACAAATAGCAGTGAGACAGTTTCAAATCAAATTGGTAGGACAGTTTCAATAATTAACACATTACATACTGTCTTCCTAGTGGTTAATTGCTGTACAAGATGCGGACGTGATATCCTATTTACAAACACCATTAGAACAAATCCCTCTATTCATTAAGAGAATGTAACTATATATCTATCCTAACCACTTTGAATACACAGAAACAAAATGGACATTCATCTGTATCCCCTTTTTTTTGTTAAGTTCCATTATTTGAATATTACAGATGTGTAAACTCAGCAAAATATTCTAAAAGAGTCCAGTAGCCCATAATAGTATTGGGTCTTCCGCTTCACTGGCAATGTCAGAAATTGTTGACCTGAGTCCCCCACAGCTCAACATAACAGCATGGCTTTACTTCTTATATTTCGTTTTTATACTTTTCTGCTGGATGGTTAAGACCAAGGTAAAGCAGAACCTATGCAACAAGAGTTGTAGCTTTTGGGTCTGATAAGATCAGTGAAATCCCCTCAGGATTTATCCTGAGATCCTGTACCTCAGATTGTAGAACCTTTGTCAGTGTCAGCCATGTGGATGAGTCACAGCCATTGCTTGGCCAATGTGCTCTCTGTGAAAGCCTGAATAAACGTTTTCTCTCCAAGTGACTCTCCTTAGGCGCACTCTACATCATCGATCGCTTTCCTCTTTGGCGCTCATAATCTCCTTGATCAGAAAATTTAGGACACTACCGAGTTACATGACGTAATAGTACAAGCTCTCATATGTCCTGAGTCTTAATTGACCTTAGAAGGCTAGGGCCAAAATGTTGGCTTTCCTTGTGGCCCTCCTTTTTCTCTAATTTTGGTCTGCAAACTTAGGTTGTTAACCATCCAGAAGAAAAGCTTATTGTTATTATCAAACGATTTAGGCTATCAAGCTTAACCTCACTATCTCACTGCATTTCAAACATCTTAGGCATAATAAGGAACAGGTATTTTTCATCAAGTATTGATATGTTGAACTTTAAGTCCCTACAGAATATGACAAAAAACATTTAAAAAGTACAATACATTTTTAAAATAGGCATAAAGAATGATATACTTCCTATGTTTACACATAAGTCCAAAAGTCTCACCATATACAACCTTGAAACAGGACAGTCACACAATATTCCTTTTCCTGTCTCTTGCTTTCATTCACCACCCCCTTCTTTGTGAACAACCATCTACCTGAGAGACAGCATAGCAGCAACTGGCATGTCATGACCAGCATCCTGTATTCAGAAGACCAGAATGACAGGCACTCCAAGCATGAAACTATTATTACAGATTACCATCTGCAGTGCAGTTGCTTATTTCACAGGTATCAGTATATACACTTAGTCAGGGTGAGAATCTTTCCAATTAACTGCTAGATTCAAAAATCTTCTGGAGATTCCTAGGATCATTCCCTTGCCCATCTTCTACATATAACTGTATGGCTTGACATTGTCATGTTTACATGTTCGCATCTTGGGAAGAAACAACAGATGAAATTTTTCTCCATTTTATTTAGGTGTTGGAAATGAATATGACTATTGACTCAGTCAGCAAACAGCTTTGTAAGAGGACAGTGTGTATGTGTATAACTTTTAAAGTTGCTATTAATATTTGTTTTAACTGCCAGTAATGAGTTATTCATAACAATATCTGTATCAAATACAATACTCTCATTCGTTTATTTTTGAAGTGAAAGTCCTGATGTTCCCTAGATAGATCTTGAGCTTCTAGTCGCAAGCAGTCCCTCTGTCTCAGTCTCCCACATGCTGGGACTATCGGCCTATGCTCTATGCCCACATACTCCCAAGTTTATGCCTTCACACACCTTTTCCTTGAGCCCCAGAGCTGTTTAGCTTCCTACTTCAGTGTCTCTACCTGGATATCTTAACTCCACATCAGTTTGTCCAAGCTGAAGGTCCTCATCCTGCCCACTTCCACCCACAGTTTTCCCTGTCTCAGTTAAAGGCAGTATCATTACCTTCCCACTGCTCAGGACAAATGCTCTGGGATTGCACCTGACTGGTCTATCAAGATCAGTCAGGAAACCCCATCAGCTTTGCCTCCAAAGTATGCCCAGCATTTACCTAGCCATGTCTCATCACCACCATTGTTCCCTAACAGAGCTTTTTGCTTCTCCCTACTGATGTACACCATGTGCTCGGAACAGTGCATGGCACACAAGCGGGTGCTCATAAGTATTTGTCAAATGATTAATATTAAAAATTGTATTAACGTAGGTCTTTAGAACTTACCGGCACCTATAGAATGAATGGACTGGGTAGGAGACTAATAGTTGCACAGTTGAAAGCATGGCAGTTTATTGGTATTGATGACTTGAGGCATTAACTTCACCAGAGTTATGCAGTCTTTTATATGTACATATGTGTGTGTGTGTGTGTGTGTGTGTGTGCACATCTTGATTTCTGATTTGTTTACAAAATGAAACCATGTGCCAGAATCTGGCTTAACCTACTCCATGTGAAGCCTCTAGGAAACATCTAACTCCCTAAGCCTTCTTTTTACTGACTGTGACCAATTTTTACAATACCTAAGAAGATTTGAAACTACCTCGGCCCCCTGCTGTTGGCACCACCGAAAATTGCGTAGATTTATGGATCCATTACGTTATTGTGCAGTCTGCCATGAGAGCTGATGAGTGTAATGTTGTTTATTAGTGTACAACCTGATTCTCTTCACTTTTGAGGTGGTTTTGTGCCTAAGATTTAGGTTTAAGGAAAAAAGTTTTCTTTGAGAATGGAGCTCACTGTTCTGATTTTGCAGAAGTACGAGCTAGATCTGTTGTGGCAGCATTTGGTAGGCGAGGCCTAGGCACATCTCCTACATAGGCTGGGGCAGTTGGCATTTTTCTTTCTTTTTTGTTTTTGGTATTAAGTACAGTGTGTACAGGGTCTCACTACATGGATCGGACTTGTAGTGATCCCCCTGTTTTCAGCCTCGCAAGCACTGGGATTACAGGTGCATGCCTCCATGTCCAGTCTTAGTCACAGTCTCAGGGTGTCCCAGGGGCAGGGCCAGCATGGCACACCAGGGATTGAACCCTGGTCCCTGCGTCTCCCTAAGCAGGTGCTTTAAGAGCTATCTGGCCTCCCTGGGCAGTTGGCCTTTGACATGGCTGGTTTGATAACTTGGCTGAGGAAAAAAAAGGCATCAGACAGCTTTTAATAACTATAGGAATCATATTTTTTGCATTTAGGTTTGTGAAGTACTAAGACCTGATTTTCTGCTTATCTTGCCTGTTTTAATCCAGATGACCTGAATTGATAATCAGATTAAGTACCAGAAGAAAGATTGCATATATCCCTTTACTAACAGTGAATAAAGAAAGAGTAAATATAAGTATTCTGGTTTCTTTTATTAAAATATAAGGAAGGACCCCATTTCTAAATCTTTTTAACATTACCAAGTGGATATGACTGTGAATGACTTGTATAAAGCACCACTTAAATATTAATAGATGAAATGATATGACATCTAAACTTGTTTGCAATCGTTTGGAAGATAGAAGAATGGGTAGGGCATATAAGAGATAAGGTGCGTTAGGGTTATGAGTTTATAATTGTTGAAACCAGGTGACACATAATTAGGAATTTGTTATATTCTATTTTTGTATCTTTTGGAAATTTCCCCTGATAAAGGTTAAAGAAAAACCTTAGAGAAAAATGTAGCATTTAAAATTTAGTTCAATTAATCTCAGTCCTTTTATATGTGTGTGTATGGGTACAGATGTGTTTTCCATTCTTGGTTCTGTAATGTCCAGTGTTATTTTGCCATAGATTCCCGTATCAATGGTGACTTCCTAGGGATATCTCACTTAGTGTTACTATTGTTTCAACAGCCCAAATAAAACTCATCTCTTCTCTCAAAAAAAAATTTAGTTCAGGCCAAGCATGGTGGCACATGCCTATAATCCCAACACTTGGGAGGTTGGGCAGGAGGAAATGTTGCAAGTTTGAGGCCATCCTGGGCTACACAATGAGTTCAAGACCAGGCTGAACTACATAGTGAGACCTTGTCTCCAAAAACAAAACAAAACAAAACAACATCAGCGAAACACCCCTGAAGATTAGATGGGCATGGTATCTTTTTATTAGATTATTGACCTGAAAATTGTCCTCAGTTGGGCCATCTATAGGATGGAAATACTCTTTTTTACCTTTTGTACCTCATAGGACTTTAGCTAAAAATAATTTGTGAATTGTAAATCAGGCTCATTTCTACTGTGTCTGTTGAGTGCTCAAGATTGACATGGTACTAGGGATACAGTGTTGAGGGAGATTAGATCACTATTCTCTCAGGAAGCTACAGAAAAGCAAACAAGTGATTATAGTGCAATGTGAGAAATGCCAGATCAGGCTGAGAACACAGCGCTATGCACTAAGAAGACTCTTTGGGCATGGCAGGAAGTGGTGTTAGAGAGGCTAGAGTGTGGGTTCATGGGTGTGTGTACCCACTTCCTACAGGAAGTGATGTTTTGTCTGATACCGCAGGCCCAGTAGGCATTTGTCAAGCACAGGAACATAGACTTATCAGGGTGAGAAGAGCAACATATATAAATACCTCTAAAGGGAGAATAGCACAGATAGTATATACAGGCCACAGGAAAAAAAAAAGAGGAAATACGAGAATATGGAAAGAAAGAGGACCTAGAGCAGTGGTGGCAAACAATAGCATGAGTGCTGCAGGAGGCTGTTTGTATCATTGAAAGCTCTAAAAGTTTCATTACCACTGGCATAGACCATGAAGAACCTTGTGAGATTTGTTAGGAGTTTGGACTTGATCTTGAGGGTAACAGGGAACTATAAAAGGGTTTTAAGCATGAAAATTTTATGACAGATAGCTGGTTTAGAGAAAGAATTCCAGCTGTAGGGTGGGGAAGGGACCACAGAAACTGCTAAGTGAAATTCAGAAGACAAGTAACCGAAAATTACATTGGCTCTTGTAGTAGCTCCCCACTCCAATCTAGGTACTGAATCAGTTGATGAATGAGTCAGTGAATGGAGAGGTGAAGGCTCATTTTTCTAATTTTTTTCAATATGGATATCCAGGTGACATAGCGTTGTTTGTTGGAAAGATCATCCTTTCTGTGAGCATGACCATATCGCTTCTGTCATCCCTTAAGTTGCTGCATGTGCGGGGGTCTATTTCTGGACTCTATTTTGTGAGTTCACCTTTGAGCTCATTCTACATTGCCTTGGTCTTTATCGCTCTTTGAGATAGTTCAGGCTATTCTTAACCCCTTGCATTTTCATTTAAACTTGAAAATCAGCTGCCAGTCTTCACCACTACCAAAAACGATTCTAATATTTTGGTTGGGATTGCATTGAATCTATAGATCGTTTGGTGAAAATTTACATCTTTCCAACATATAAACATGGTAGTTCCTTTGTGTAGATCTTATTTCACTTTGTGAAAAGTTCTCAAGCAGTGTGCTTGTGTACTTTGTATGCCTTTTTGTGCCATTATATTGTAATGTTGTTACTGATAAAGGCAGTTGGAAGGTACAAGTTAGTAAGAGAGTCAGGTGGGCCTGCTAGCTGATCACCAGCATTAAACTCACCTACTGATCTCAGCAGGATTGCACAAGCCCAGGCCCATATGACTTGGAAGGGCCTGCCCCTTGAGGAAGAGCAGTGTTATGGTTTGTATTTAGGTTTTCCCCCCATGCCTCAAACAGTCATTGGGGCAGGCTTCCAGAGTTTTTGCTTAATTCATGATCCAATGCTGGAATTATAGGTGTGAGTGCTACACCTGGGCCTGACAATTTGCCTACAAATGTAAGGAGGGGAGCGAGGCTTGCTAGCTGCAGCAGCCACTGCTCCTCCCTTTTGCCTTTGTTCTTTGCTGTTTTCTGCCACCATGGACTTCTGCCCTCTGCCATGTGCCTCTCTATCTTGGAGCTATCCAAGATGGACTGAAACCTTCACTAACTGTGAGCTAAATAAACCTTTCCTTGCTTAATTTTGAGTGTCTGGTATTTTGTCCCAGCAATGAGAGAAAAGTAACTGACACAAGCAGCTAGTGCAGCTTTTAAGTGAGGGAGACAGAAGGGTTGAATGTGCCTCGTTTACTTTTTGTAAATTCAGCTCTCAGGTAGGTTGTTTCGCCCTCACAGAGAAATGTGAATAAAGGGCCAGAGACTATCAGGAGTGTTCACTTGTGTCCAAGAGTCCATTTGAATTATGTTCATGTGGTTAAGAGAGCTTCTCATTGTAGTCTTGATTTATATTTCCCTGATGGCTAAAGATGTTGAACATTTTTGTATATGGATTGGCCATTTGTACTTATTTTGAGAAATAGATATTCAGTTTTTTGCTCACTTATTGATTGAGTTACTTGTTTTTTGAATTTTCACTTTATGTATACCAGATATGAATACTCTTCCAAGAGAGTGGCTGGCAAAGGTTTCTCCCATTCTGTAGCCTGTGTTTTTGCCAGTTGTTTAATTTGTTGTGCACAGCTTTTTATTTTATTATTTATTTAGTTATTTTTTATTTTTCTTTCCTTCTTTTTTTTTTTTTGGTGGTGCCAGGGATTGAACTCAGAACCTTGTGCTTGCTAGGCAAGTGCTTAGTCTACCGAGCTATCTCGCTGTGTTCTTGTTTTATAATATCTCTCTTTGTAGTTCAAGTTGGCCTTGAATTCACTAAGTAGCCCACACCGGCCTTAAATTTATAGTGATGCTCCTGCTTCCGCCTCCTAAATGCTGGGATTATAGGCATATGTCACCGTGCCCAGCTAGAGGCTTTTTAAATTTGACATGGTCTCATTTTTTTAATTCTTGCCATTATGTGCTCTGCTGTTGGAGTTCAGTGACTCCCCGTTTTCCTTTAGCAATTCCAGTTTTGGGTCTTCTATGTAGATCATTGATCTATTTTGGCTATCATCAAGAGTACAAAAACTATTAAGTGATAGCAAGGATGTAAGGGGAGAGGAACTCTTTTACACTGTTAGTGGGGATGTAAGCGAGTACAGCCACTATGCAAATCAGTATGGAAGTTCCTGAAAAAACTAACAATGGGGCTATGATTTGATCCAGCTATACCACTCATCAGTATATTCCCTAAAGAATTAAAGGTGTTATATTATAGAGATGCCTGCATACCTATATTTGTTATAACACAATTCACAGTAGTTAAGCCATAGAAGCAGCGTAGGTGCCCATTAGGAAATAAGTGGATAAAGAAAATCTGCTATATAGATATTCTCTTAGTCATGTTTTCGTTGCTGAGACACAATACCTGACACCCACAACTGAAAGGGGGAAAGTTTATTTTGACTCATATTTTAGGAGTTTCCATCCACGTTTGGCAGGTTCAAGCATAAAAAGCACACAGTAGAAAGGCCTGGGCAGAGGAAAGCTGCTCACCTCATGGTGGCTGGGAAACAGAGAGCAGAGAGGATCAGCTGGGTCCTCCTTTCTTTTTCTCACCTGTTCTCCTTTTTATGAGTTACTCAGGTGAGCACTTGATAAATACTTAGGTAAAGGGAGCATTGAAAGCTACATGTGGCTCAGTAAGCTACAAATATTGTGTGAGCTCCTAGACCTAATTTGGGTGGAGAATGTGTCAGGCTCTAATCATTTCAAGACCAGAAATAAGCTTTGGGGATCTCCACGATCTAATGATATATTCTTTGACTAATGAAACTTAACTGGGCCAAAACCTTGTAATTATCTGAGACTTAAGAGTATTGGCTATCCTATCCCTCATTTTGGTGGAAAGATAAGATTATGTGCCATTTCTTGAGCTGTTGGAAAATCAATGACTTTTAATGAGCAGATGGTCTTTAGATACCCACTAGTTGCCTGGGATGAATGAAGCACTTGAGATTTTCACACTGTGGTTTACCTCTCCCCAGTGTATCTGTTTCTTTATCTAGGGAAGGTAAAAATAGAGGAGGATTAATAGGAAAAGGTAAACAGTTTTGCAGCATTATTGTTTGACATGGTTGGTGCTGTTTGCAGTTTAATACATGGTGTGTTCGACAAATACAGTGAATATTTAAATTTTGAAAGCTTGATACAGTAAAACACACATTGCCTTTAATCACCCTCAACATGTACCCCTTGCTTGAAGCACTCTTATCCCATCATTCTTGCCACTTTCTGAAGCTGTTTTGAGCTTGCCCTCCTATGTTTTTAGTTAAGCTGGTGTGGCTGCTTCCATGCCCTGACTGTGTTCAAGAAGTTTACCTCTCACAATCGTTTTGACTTTGGAAAGGAGCCAGAAGTTGCATAGTGCTAGGTGTTGTGAAATGAGGACACACCATAATGTTTTTACAAGCCTGCCTTTCCATTTGGTGGCACTCTACAGCAATATTCACTGTATCTCTGCTCATGTCCCGTAAGGACGTGAAAGAGGACTTCCAGAACTGCATCAGAAAGTGGCAAAAATTATGGGATACTTGGAAGAGTATTTTGAGGGAACTTGATGGCATTGTATATTTACTGTAGTAAATTTTTAAAAATTTAAATAATCATATATTTTGATCACTCTTTCTTTCTTGGTACTGGGAACCAAACTCAGGACCTTTCACTTGCCAGGCAGGTGCTTGTGTTGCTGAGCTATCTCCCTGGCCCTTTGACATGTACTTTCAAAAGCACTCAAGCTAATATGTTTTTGACAGTACTAGGAATTAAACCCAGAGCCTTGTGCATACTACGCAAGCACTCTACACTGAGCTACACTCTTAGGCCTTAGTAGTGTGTTTTCTAAGAAATACTCAATTGCAACCCAATCATCTGCAAGTATCACATTCCAGGAAAGAGGAAGGGAGGGGAGGAGATGATGAAAAAAATCCAGATATGTTATGTACATGTATCCACTCCTCATGATGAATGTAATCATTGTATATGGCAAACATGTACAGAAGGAGAAAAGAATCACATTCTGAGAAAGCCTTTAAAATTATGTTTTCAGGAATACCATTCAGTGGTGTAAAATTAGGTTTTCTGGAGTACTATACAGTGATTATTAAGCATGCAGGGCAGAGAAGCCTAATTCAAATTCCAACTCTGCCTCTTCCTGGGATAAGTTATTTAATCACTCAGTGCTTTTACTCCTCAGTTTTAAAATGGAAAAGCAAGAGGACCTGTCCCATGGGTTCTTATGAGGAATAGTAATGTGTAAAATGATTAGAAAAGCTCCAGTAATCACTTGATTGAAGTAAGTTATTATTCTTATCTTTTTAAATAAAATACAAGGAGTTCCCATAAGTGGCAGTGCCCTTTCTAGGATATTTTTCTTTCTTTCTTTCGTTCTTTTTTTTTTGCAGAACTGAGCTTTGAACTCAGGCCCTTACACTTGCCAGGCAAGCACTTATTCTACTGAGCTATCTCCCCAGCCCCTAATTTTTAAAAATTTTTAAAATTAATTTTATTGAGAAACAAATAGCTATGAGACAGTTTCAAAACCGATTAATAGGACAGTTTTACTAATTAATACATTGCATATTGTTACCTTCGTAGTGGTTTTTTTATAGTACAAGATGCAGACATGATATCCTGTCCAAACACTATTAGGACAAATCTTTCTTCTCATTGAATTAAGAGAAAGTAGCTATAAATCTATCCTATTTTGTATACACAGGTACAAAATGGTCCTTCATTTGTATCCCCCTTTTTTTGTTTAGTTTTGTCAGAGATGGGTATTCCATTGCCATTTAAATATAATAGGTGCATGAGTTCAGCAAAATAATCCAATAGAGTCCAGGAGTCCATAATAGTAGTGGGCTATCCATAGGACTGGCAGTGTCAGAAGTTGTTGACTTGAGCCTTTTACAGCTCAGCATATTAATATGACTTTACTTTTTATACTTCATTTTTATGCTTTTCTGCTGGATGGTTAAGACCAAAATAAAACAAGACCTATATAACAAGAAATGTAACTTTTTTATCTGCCAAGGTCAGTTAAATTTTAGATTATGGAAAATATGCAACTCTGAGAAGTAAAGTTGACTCTTGATATATCTGTGGTAGCCATTTGTTTCATATAACCAAGTCTTAAATGTTAGTCCCTAAAAAAGAAGTACCATAATTTGAGATTTTGTTTGTATCACTATTGTATTTGCAACTCCTTGAACATAGTTGTTAAAACTATTATATCTAGTTGGCCCTCAATAAATATTTGTGGACTAGATGATAAGATAGTGTTTTGCCTTAAACCAGTTGAAATTATGAAGAAAACTCATCCTGTTAGGGGCCTACTTGTCGTCTACCTACAGATTCACTTTTTCCATGTGTTCTGTAATTGGCTCACTCATTCATTCACTGAGGCCTTACTGAATGCCTTTTACGGATCAGCTGTGGCAGCTCTAGGATTTGTATATAAATGTTCTAAGGGATAGTAATCCATGTGGAAAGGGATTGACTAGATAGCATAAGTAGTTGATGTATTTGCATAATAAGTGCAGACTTTTAAAATAATTTTATTTTATTGAGAAATATCAATGAGACAGTTTCAAAACTGATTAATAGGACAGTTTCAATAATTAATACATTGTACATTATTATCTTCTTAGTGGTTATCCATAGTACAAGGTGCAGACAGAATATCCTGTCCAAACACTATTAGTACAAATCTTTCCTCTCATTGAATTAAGCAAAATTAGCTGTATATCTATCCTAACTATTCTGCGTACACAGATACAAAATGGCCCTTCCTTTGTAGCCCCTTGTTTTGTTTAGTCCTGTCAGAAATGGGTATCCCATTGGCATCTAAATAGTATAGGTGCATGAGTTCAGCAAAACAATCCAACTTAGTCCAGCAGTCCACAATAGTAGTGGGTTATCCACAGAAGTTGTTAACTTGAGCCTTTCGCAGCTCAGCATATAAATATGACTTTACTTCATGTACCTCATTTTTTATACTTTTCTGCTGGATGGTTAAGACCAAGGTAAAGCAAGACCTATATAACTAGAAATGTAACTCTTGTATCTGATAAGGTCAGTCAAGTCCCCTCAGGATTTATCCTGTAACCCTGTACCGCAATTTGCAGATCTTTGTCAGTGTCAGCCACGTGGATGAGTCATGGCCATTGCTTGATCAATTTGCTCTCTGTGAAAGCCTGAGAGAATGTTTTCTTTCTATGTGACTCTCCTTAGGCATACTCTATGACATCGATCACATTGCTCTGTGGCTCCATAATCTGCTTGATCAGAAAATTTGGGACACAATTGAGTTACCTAATGTTCCAGTATAGGTTCTCCTATGTCCTGAGTCTTCATTGACCTTGAAAGGCTAGGGCCAAAATGTTGGCTGTCCTTGAAGCCCTTCTATTTCTCTAATATGTGGTCTGCAAACTTAGGATGTTAACCCTTCAGAAGAGAAGCTTATTATTACCCTACAACTTATGCAGTTGGGTTTAACTTCACTATCAGACTTTTTTCTTAGACGGTTATTGATTTGGGTTGGGAAGGTGTGGTCTAGTTAATTAAAATGGAATTAACATCTCTTATCCCACTCATGTCTTGGATCACTCATCATATACAAGCATCTTGATTTGTCACTACATCAGAAAGACTTGAGTATTTAGAAAAGTCCCCATAATGCAGGGGACAAGGACTAGCAGAGGTATGTCCAAAGTATCAATGAGAAGAAAGAAGAAAGAAATACTAGCTTTCCTGGTCCTTGAGAAGAAAGGAGCATGGTGTCCCAGAGAGGTTTTCAAGGAGAGAATAATTGATCAAAGTGTTAAAGAGGATGAGAAGAGCTTGACATGGTGGCAACCTGTCTAGGAGGTCAGTCAAAAGACTGGACAGGTGAGAGACTGGGCAGGAGAATAGCAAGTCAAGCCTAGCCTGGACAACATAGTGGCTTGGTGTGATTCTGTATCAAAATAAAAAAGGGCTGAGGCTGTAGCTCAGTGTGAAGACTCCGGGTTCAAGCCACAGGTGAATATCTCTCTATCTCTATCTCTATTTCTATTTCTATCTCTATAATATATATATATATATTCCAGCAGCAGTACCTGGAAAAAAAGAGCATGATTAATCCAAAGGGGTCAGGAAGTGAGTTGAACTGGATTGTAGAGGCTATCGTCATGGTGGTAGTGATGGTAATGGTTGGCATTGGAGGGGCAAGTGACATCTCTTCCCATAAGGCTCTGCAGAGTTCTCTCACAAACTACCCTTCAGGGTAGGCTGGCAAGTTGGAGGGGTTCAACTGGGTAGCAGCACAGTCAGATTCATATTTTAGAGAGATAGCTGGGAAAGTGCCAGGGAATATAAACTAGAGATGGAAGAGTTGCCAGCCTGGGGCTTCGAAGTTGATTACTGATTGGCCAGGCACCAGGAACTTGTAGTAGCTTTTGGAAAGGGGCAGATGGACCCACCTCATGCACAGTCTTTAGGCTGGGCTGCTGATGCCTGAGTTGGCAGCAGAACTGACGGAAGAGCCAAGTTTCCTTTGAAAGAAAATTCTTTTGTGTATTTTTGGGAACCAAAAAGCCAGGAGTCAGCATTCTCTTATCTTTGTTAACAGATAGACTGAAGATAGAGAAAATTTTGAAAATTAAGTTGGGAGATCATCGTTAAATATATTTGCATATATTTGCAGACATAAATGTATATATCTATAAAATACAGATATACGTTTATTTATGGGTACATAAATAAGCAGGCTTATCTTCCCAGATTTTAAATTAATTGTAATATTTTAGAATAGTATTAGATTTATAGAAAACTAGTGAAAATAGTAGAGTTTTTACCTACCCCACACTCAATTTTCATTATTGTTAATAGCTTATGTTAATATGGTACATTTGTCATAATTAGGGAGCTAATGTTACTATATCATTATTAACTAAAATCCCCACTTTATGCAGATTTCCCTAGTTTTTTACTCAGTGACCTCTGTTTTTTTTTGTTCCAGGATCCCATCCCAGGGTATGCATTATGCTTAGTCACCCTCTCTCCTTTTGGCTGTAACAGTTTTCAGACTTTCCTTGCTTTTGATGACCTTGGTAGTTTTGATTTTTATTGAATGTCCTTAAAAAGACACTTGCCTGAAGTTTTTCTCATGATTAGACTAAAGTGATGAGTTTGGGGAGGAAGGCCGCACACACAGGTGGAGGGCCTGGTGGCCTCTGTGGCCTCAACCACATTGCATTGCGTAGCATCACATCATGTCGCATCTCACTGCATCACATCACGTCACATCTCATGTCAGGACACATATGTTGTCCAGATATCTTCTCCCAGTTGATGTTAACCTTGCTTACTTTCATCGAGGCTGCACTGGTCTGTTTTTTCCTCTGCTAAGTAGGGGTAATCTGTTTTTTCCCCTCTTCCTGTACTTAACTCTTTTGGAAGGTTACCCTGTGAACCCTACACTTGAAGTGTTAATGCCCCACTTCTTTGATCAAGGAAGGAGTATCTAAGTAAACTGTTTAGAATTCCTGTGCACAGAATATTTACCTATTCTCTTTTGCCCTAATTAGGTTTCGATAAGTTGATTTCTTGTCTGAATTCCAAATGCTAATTCTGTAGCACTTGTATTACAGTTGTCATTTGCCACCTAGTGACATCTCTCACATTTGGTTTTGGTGTGTCATATGTAAGCATATCTGTATCTTACTTAAGTAAGAAGATGCTGAACTTTTTCAGGACTGAGATAGCATCTCTAAAATTTTTTTTATTGTTCTGTTCTTTTGAGACAGGTTCTCAGTTTGTAGTGCAGGCTGGCCTTGAAATCACTGTGCAGCCCAGGCTGGCCTCGAACTCATAGTGACCTTTCTGCCTCAGCCCCTGAGTTCTTGAATTACAAGCATACACTCCCACACCTGGCTTGGGTTGACATCCTGTTCAAAGGCCCCTTCAGAGTTGGACACAGTGCAGACCGTTAATAAATACTGGATAAATTAGTAATTTTTAATTATTTTAATTTAAAATGTAAATACTAACCATAGTGACTGAAACAAGTCATCAAAGTCTAAGAATATGTGAAATGTAGCAAGATGAGGATATTGTTGACCTGGCAACCTGATTTGTGGAGTCAGAACCTGTAGTAGTGACTGATATGTTTCATGCTTTGTGCTAGATCGCTCTCTAAGCATTTTTACAAATAGTAATCTTTGAGACAACCCCATTGTTGAGGCCATGATTTCCATAATGGGGTACTCATTTTGTTCTGTTTTGTTTTTTGGTGGTGCTTATGATCAAACCTAGAGTCTCATACATGCTAGGTAAGTGTTCTACCACTGAGTTACATTTCGATCCCCATTATTCACATTTTATAGACAAAGAAACTAAGGTAAAGAAAGGTTTAACATGTTTTTCAGGATTACACAACTAAGAAGTAACCGGGAGTTTGATCTCAGATATTGCTCACTTTAAAGTTTTGAACTCTTGTCTTTGTATTTTTTTAGTACAGGGTCTACAGGGTCGAATTTGTAGTGATCCTCCTGTTTTTAGCCTCTCAAGTGCTGGGATTACAAGAGCACGCCACCACACCCAGTCTCAATCGCCACCTCAGCGAAACCCCACCCCTCCCCCGGGCAGGGCCAGCGCAGCATGCTGGGGATCGAACCCCAGCCACTGTGCTCTGCCTAAGCAGGCACTTTAGTTGGCTGAGCTATCAGGCCCACCCTGAAGATTTGAACTCTTAACCACTGGCCTCTGAATTTATTAAAGTGGTAATTAAAATGGTATCTTTTTGTTTGTCTGGGATTTTATTTTTTTTTCCTTTTCTGAAACAGGGTCTCACTATGTAGTTCAGGCTGGCCTTGAATTCACAATGATCCTCCTGCTTCAGCCTCCCTAGTCCTGGGATTTCACATACATACACCATCATGCCTGGCCTAAAATAGTATTTTATTTGAAGGAAAAAGATTTCAAAACAGTTTATTCTCCAGGCTGTTAGCATACTTCTGATGATATAGTACCAATTTTGCTGTGTTTTTGCTAGGGAAAGTCTTTCCATAAAGCCAGAGCTGTTTTTCCTTTTTCAGTTTTTTTAATGAGTAATTTTATGTGTAGTACAACTAATTTTATTTCTTTAAAATACAGGCATTTTCACAATTGATATTTCATATACATATCTAGCCATGCAATCTGTTAAAAGATAGTAGGCTTTTTATTTGCACTCTGGAATTTTTAAGCAGAAGTGGCAGCTGGATCCTGGCAAATAAACACTCTCTCAGTGTGTTTCTTACCCGAATGGTCACACCTTTGGGCCCCAGGAAGCAACCTAGATTCCTGCAGAGATGTAGGAGAGGGAGGAGGACTTCTCGCAAAGCCACCCAAGCCATGAATCGGCCCTGGCTTCCTGAACCCTAAACAAATGCAAGCTTTGTTCTCCCCATTCCTCATTTGGTCCCAAGTATGACTCAGGGTTAGGCTGGGTCCTCAGGCTCCGCGCCTTTGGCTGTTGTAAGGAAGTGGGAGGATTTCAGGGTAGTTCTGGGACCTTTTCAAACTGAAGAGAGAAGACTGACTGCATGATGGGAGAAGAGGTATTTCTTTCTTTTCTTTCTTCCTTCTTTTGTTTTTTTTTTCTTCTTTTAGAGATGTAATACATCCCTTTAATTTGTATCTTATCTATACCATTTTTGTAGCAGGACTTGTACTGGGTTAACATCGGTGGGTTAGGATGATTTATGTGCCAGCTAGAATCCCACAATGGAGGAGGAGCTGTGGATATGCTAAGGAAGCACCGATCAAATGTAAGGATTATTTTCTGAAGTCAAACGTTGCACTGTAGCTATGTAGCTGTTTTTATCATACCCCTGCCCCTGTTCCTGCCCCAGCCCCCACTGCTTTGGTCAACTCAGTCATTAATTTTTACAGCTGTTTGCAATTTCTGTCTTGGTTTTCGTGTGCTCATATTGCAGAGTAATTTAGATGGGCAGTTTGCACAAGCAGTAACTGTTACACCATGTCACAGAGCTGTTTAGCAATTACAGATGTTTGTGTGGTAAACAAATACAGCTTGCTCTTCAGGATAGTTTAGGAGAGAAGAGTATGTCCACACTGAACAAACTCGCTAGGAGACTTTTCATTTGGGGGGGGCACAGCATCTGATGTTGTGAATGAATGAAGAAGCTGTGAGTAGTGACTTGTGAGTGCTAATCCACTGGGGTTTTTTTTTTTGTGGCGATAAAGATACGTGCCTGATGTAGTGCTGAGTATTTGTATTCCTATATTCATATGTGAAATAAAATACAGACAATAAATTATTTGTGTTTCTACAAGTTTACTAGTAATAAGCAGTCATGTTTCAGTGAGTTGTTCCTATTTGTATACCTAAAAGCAGAAGTCTGTCATTTTCCAAGCACAAAATAAAATTCCCTAAATAAACCACAGGATAAGTAAGGCTTACAGTGTGTCATGTGTCTTCCATATTCCCATCTCTCATTGAAAAAAAACTTTAAGAGGTGAGCTGAAGTCTATAAAGTATGTCCCTTCATGTCGTTTTCTGTCAGCTTTAACTTGTATTTTCAAAATATGAGGGGGTAGGGTGGCAAAAGGGAAACATTTTAGAACATTATTTTAAGAATAAATACTTCCTTGTGGGGCTCTGTAGTATCAGACCTGAGCACAAGATTATGTCTATGCAGTTTATGGTGGAAGGATATTCAGAAAGACAAATCTTCTGCCATCATCTAACACTTCAAAGAAAGCAGATAGAAAGGCTTAAAAGGGCATATAGCAAGTATGCAAAACAGATGCAAATTGTGGGGCATTAGATGAATGATTCTGGTTTACTTAATGCCAGAGAAACTGTCCATAGTTGGCTGCACAGAAATTCTTTATTTTCAAAATTGTTTTAACGATTTCAACTCTTTTGGGTTTTCATATTAATTTCATAAAAGCCCGCCAATTAAAAAAAACTGTAATTTTCATGAGAATTAGATTATTAGATCAGTTTTCAGAGAATTGTTACCTTCAAGTGTTTCACCTTAAAATGTCTCTTGAAATCTTCAATTTCTCTGTAATGTTTTCAGATCTTGTAAACTTTGTAATGAGATTTATCACTTTCATATTTTAATACTTTGGTAAATGATATGCTTTTATTGGTCACCAGGCAGTAGAAGTACAATTGCTTTTCAATAAATGTTATTTTATTTTTTAAAAAAGAATACTTCTTGAAAAGTTTTCTAATGGGGCCTGATGCTTGCCTAAAAGGAGCACAGAGGCAGATAGATGAGTAGAACACCAGCAGGGTTTGACTTAAACAAAAATAACTTCATTTCCAAAGACTTAGAAAGGGGCTGGTGAGATGGCTCAGTGGTCTAAAGCACCTACTTAGAACAAGCTTAACAAAGCACAGGGACCGCGGTTCAATCCCCCAGCACCACATGCCAGCCAGCCCCGCCCCCTGGTGGGCTGAGCTGGCCACACACACACACACACACACACACACACACACAAATAAAATAAATTAAAAAAAAACAAAGACTTAGAAAGACTTTTCTAGGGAAGGAGATCTGAAGTTTGCTTGTGTTTCCACCAAGTGTTGGTAATCAGAATAAGAGAGTAAGGTAATAAGCGGTCTTGTTTCTGTGGGTAGCTCATATTTACGATGGAGAGCCTTTCTGGGAGAAACGATTGAAAGTGCAAGAGCTTGTTAACTATGCGAACCTTCCTGTAGTGCCCCCATGCCCACCCCTGGGCCCATTAGGCACCTTCCTTGTGAATGAAGAAACTGAGAGTAGTTACTTCTGGGTGCTAATCAGTACTTTTCTTATGGAGATAAAGATAACTTGCCTAATGTAATGTGAGCATTTGTAGTCATATACTCATGTAGAGTGACATAAAGATAATAAATTATTTGCTTTTCTACAAGTTTACCAGTATTAAATGGTCATGTTTATTAGTTTGCTGGTTTACTGGTAATAAGTGGAGGTGGAAGAGAAATATAGGAAAGGGCCAGGCAACTTACTACTTGTGTAGCCTGGAAGCTGTTGAGGACTCCCTGAACCCTCTGCTTGTTTGTTTCTCAAAATGGAAATAGCTCTGTGGCTTCTCTTATGGCGAGCATTCTTTACAAAATCTATAATAATAATAAAAACTCAGAAATTGAGGAATATGAATAGAAATTGCCCTTAGTATTTTGGGAGCCTTAATATGCATGTAGTACATACCTTCCACCCTTTATATAGTAATGGGCTTATAATAAGTGTTGTCTATCTTAAAAGCTGAACATACCGTGGGCCCTCTTTTTCTGTCAGGCAGCCATATAGTATCTTTATGGTGTCCATCTATCTTAGCGATACAGCACTATTTATTAAACCAATCTCCACTTGAGAAGTCTTCAGGTTATTCTTACTTTTTAATGTTAAAATATTCTTATATATACATCATTGTTATATGTTCCCTGATTATTTCCTTAAGTTGAATTTTTAACAGAAGAATTTTCAGGTTAAAGACTGACAATTTTCTTTTTTTAATGAAAATAATTCAAATACATGGAATAAAGGTAACTTTCTTTTTTTTTGGTGGTGGTAGGGATCCAACTCAGGACCTTGTGCTTGCTAGGCAAGCACTTATTCCACTGAGCTATCTCCCCAGCCCCCAAAAGTAACTTTCTTATCCTATGTCCTCAGTTTTACTTTGCAGTGGAAATCCTCAGAAGAGCTTTTCATGTCCTATATGCCTGTAGAAATGTGTTATTGTTTTTTAAATTGTGATAAAATATCCATACTATAAAATTTACCATCTTAACCATTTTTTAACTTAGTACAGGGTCTACAGGGTCTCACTACATAGATCCAACTCATAGTGATTCTCCTGTTTTCAGCTTCCCAAGTGCTGGTATTATAGGCCCCTGCCACCATACCCAGTGTCAAGCAGCATCTCAGTGTGGCCCAGGAGCAGGGCCAGCATGGCATGGTACCCCTGCCACTGTGCTTTGCCTAAGTGGGCACTTTAGTTTGCGGAGCTATCTGGCTGGCCCTATCTTAACCATTTTTAAGTGTACAGTTTGGTAGTGTTAAGCACATTCATGTAGTTATGTAACTGTCATTACTATTCATCTCTAAAACTTCTTAATCTTGTACAACTGAAACTCTATACTATTTAAATATTAACCTTCCCCATAGCAGGATCCCCCATGACTTGGCAACTACCATCCTGCTCTCTGTCTCTAGGAGTTAGTCTGGTTACTTTATCTGGTATCATATAGGTTTGCCCTTTCATGCTTGGCTTATGTCGCGTAGCATAATGTAGTCAAGGTTCATCCATGTTGTAATTTGTGTCAGAATTTAGTTCCCTTAAGAGCTGAAATATCACATTTTGTTGGCCCATACCTCTGTCAATTGAGCTGTTTTCATCTCTTCTATATAGTGAATAGTGCTGCTGTGAAAATTGGCATACTGATACTTGTCCCTGCTTTCATTCTTTTGGTTATACACCCAGAAGTGGAATTGTTGGATCATATCGCAATTATAATTTTAGTTTTTGAGGAACCTACGTATTGTTTACCATAGTTACTATATCCCACTGGCAATGCACAAAGATTCTAATTTCTCTATAGCTTCACCAGTACTGTTTTCTGTTTTTGCTCTGTTTTTGCTAGCAATCATCTTAATTTTGGATATGGAGTAGTATCTTATTATGTTCAGAATTTGAGTTTATTTTTCTTCTGCATTTAGGACAGGGTCTACAGGGTCTCACTACGTAGACCAGACTCGTAGTGATTCTCCTGTTTTCCGCCTCCCAAGAACTGGGATTACAGGCACGCACCACCATGTCTCAAAATTTGTGTTTGACATGAGTTCATGTTGTCTGTCACTAAGAGGAAAGAGTATCATTCTTTTTATCTTGGTATTATAAATTGGGATAATGGCTTTCTGTTTAAGAATCACTATTAACCAGCTGTTGGTTGCATAATCTCAAGAGATTGCAGATTGCTTAAAGGAAAAAATAGGTCTCTCTTTTCCACAGTCTCTGAACAAACAAATATGTGGAACATCCAGGTAATTGGTAGGCTTCCTGCTTTTCATGTAGCTCCACTACCATACTTAAATATATAGCTAGAGGTTTTTGGAGAGTGGTTTGAAAATAGCTCTTTTGAGAAAAGATGAATTTCTCCTTTGTGCTGTTATATTTTTTTCTTTCTAAACCTGGGATATAAAATGAACAATTTACCACTTAAAAGTATACCAGAATTGCCTTAAAAGACAATTCTTTATCAAAAGGCCACCCTTAAGCTATTTCACAAATGGCCTATGATTCACAAGTGCCACTTCAATTAAACTCATTCTTAAACTTTGAGGAATCAAATAAGCAAGGTTTGGGAAGATGAAGGCAGACAATTTGAGGTGTGTATCACTTAGAAGTTGTATTTCTTTTTGCTCATTTAAAATGAGGAAGTTAGAAGTGGTAAAGATGGATTAACTGCCTCTTTTTCTTTTTCTTTTTTACTGGCTAAGCATTTTCACCAGCGAGTGATTTTAATACGTTTTGCTCCATTCGTTTTGGTAGCATCTGCTCAGTCTGTTCTTTTTGTGTTGACTTCTTAGTAAGGGTTTTCATTTTCTCTGTCCACTAGAAGCAGCTTTCTGAAACTTCTGGGGTACCTTTTCTTGACTTTTAATAAAATTTGATAAGAAATGATGTGATGATGTCAAACAGGTCAGGAATTTTGATTCAGAGTAGTGCACATTAGTCCTCTAGCTAAAGTGTCTAACACACTATCTAGTTATTGCACTGAGAGAGGCCTTTTTGCCATGTAGGTCCTGCATATCTGTATACTTAATTTTTTTGCCTTAAACCTCAATACTTCCTCTATATTTGGATAGGCAAATTTAGTCATAATTTAGAATCCTGTTTCTCAAAGGATAAAAATAGAGAAACTGTTGTTCTTTGATTTAGAAGAGGTAAAATGCTATTAAACTGGTAACTCTGTTCCCACACATAATAATAATTTTCTCAAGCAATACAATACCACATTATCAAAATGCAATGTAGAGGTAACGAGATTGTAACTAATGTACAAGCTTACTGTGTTTTCCAGTAAAGGGTTATAGAATTGCTGGCATTTTGGTATAAGTTTTATATTCAATACAAAAAAGTTCAAACAACTCTTAAGTTTTTGTGACCTGCAGTCATAGGTCATTAGGCAGGGAAGAAGAACAGGCTGGATAAGAGATGAAAAAAGGTCTTAAGAAAATTAATGAGAAGCCAAAAGAGATACAGCTAGGTCAGGGAAATATTATTAAGTTTGAGAGAGAGAGAGAGAGAGAGAGAGAGAGAGAGAGAGAGAGAGAGACAGACTCATTCCCTCCCTCCCTCTCTCCCTCCTTCCCTCCATGGGGTCAGAGAGTAGTGTGTTTTTTGTGTAACCCAAACCTGACTTTTGTCTAGTGCAATTCTCTATGAAATGAAGATGCTGATAGTGGTCGATAGTCTTGTCATGAAATTGAATGGCTGGAAAGAGGCAGGGCATTCTAAGAGCTGGTGATGCAAGGCAATGCATGAAGATGATCAAGAAACTAGAAGTCAGGCGTTGTGGAGAACAGGTGGTCATTAGAGCATAGAAAGGTGCCTAATTGGGATCTGTGAGGAAATGCATTATGCAGGGTCTGATCTTTGCCTCTTCTCTGGTCCCAGAAGAAAAGGGAGATGCATTTAACATGAGATCTGGTGATACAGTTGGACACAAGGGAGAAGTGGTCAGTTCTGAGGGTAATGCACTCTCATTCATTCCACTGGTGCAAGAACATGCAAATCATTCACTAAAAATCCTTATATACCTTCAAGTAGATGACCAATTTGAAACCCGTCTGTTGGAAATAAATTAACTGTCACTTGGGAGTGAGGAATTCCTCATCTACTCCAAAAGTCCCATTCTGTATTTTTGTCTTCCTTTGTCACCATCTTCTATGGATATGTGTTATAGTTTCCTGTTGTGGAGCCTATAGCAAATCTCTTTGGAAGACACAAGGAGGAGTTGGCACCCTTGGTAGCTTACAGGGAGCATTGAAATGAACGTTCTCCATTGTAATAGAAAATGACAAGCAATTGCTCCAGCACAAAAAATACATCAATTAAGATATTTTACTGGGTACTTTGTCTTGCCTCCTCCTCCAGAAAAACCAAAATTCACTTTTAAAAATAACATAACCACAAAAAGTGACATTTAAGAAAGCACATGAGTAAAATAGGTGATTTTTATGTTTCCTTTTTAAATAAAGGTTTGCTTTATATTTTGTGTAGTTTTGTGTCTTTGTATATTGAAAGAGAATAGAGAGATATTGTAGCAGAGGAAAATGAGGACAGGTAAAATGAGTAAGACCAATTTTTCATATGATGAGGACCTAATTTGTCTAAAACACTGGCACATAAAAGATAATTTTTTGCTTTAAGAAAAGTGTCTTTTTTCCCTCTTTAGACTTTTTTTTTTCGATATCGGGGATAGAACTCAGGACCCTGTGCTTGCCAGGCATAAACTTGCTATTGAACTGAAGTTAAAATGAAGGAATTGATATGAAAGTCAGGTATAAACTATATTGAACTTTGGTTCCACCAGACCAGAACTTATATAAAGGGTCGGAAAGTCATTTAAAAAAAAAAAAAAAACAAGCCAGTTTTGATTTTTATAAGTCCACAAAATCAAAGTAGGTTCATATTAAATGGAGATGTTGGTCAAATAGCTAAGAAATAAGACTATCTGAAATCTATATAATTTAAGAATTGTCGTATACTTATATAAATACAACAGTTCTACCAGTAGCAGGGAAAAACTGAAACCTCAGAATGTGGGGTGGCCTGGTTTTCATCACACTTGGTTTTTTTTTTTGTTTTTCCATTTGAGAAACTATTTGTCATAATTACATTGACTCACATTTTAAAGGGATGTTTACTTCTGAAGGCTAAATAGCTGAGGACAGTGAAGCTATGGATCCTGTGTGAACAGAGCCTACCCTTTACTTGCATACTTCCTTAAAGACTGGGAAGTGAGGATTCTATAAGCATCGTTTTTGATCAGACATTAAAAATGCAGTTATAAAAAGTTATTAACTTTCAATCCCTTTGATATGTATGAATAAATTCATGGGTTTAATTGGAAAAGCAGGAAAAATTTGATAAAATATTTCGATGACTTTGAAAACATTTGGTAAAATGTCTGAATACTTTATTTGGAACAACATTAATTAGAAGTATCTCTACATCATGTACTTAGTCACTGAAGAGATGTACTGGTGAATAACTCTTTAAAGTGTGATGATAAATGGCAAAGAATGTTCTGTATGGGTAGGGTCTTGCAAATTAATGTCATGACTCATTTTACATCTGATACTCTTAATATCCTTACTAGTGACTTAAAAAAGAGAAAATATAATGACAAATAAATGAAATCTGCTTAGGATTTCTTGTGAGGTGTTGCAAATCAAATCAGACCTTCTGGACAGACATCAATAATATGGGGAGGTAGACCATCATTTAAAGCTATATCAGAGTACTTTCTTTTCCTAAAATTTTATTTTTTCTAATTATAAAAATAACTTTTTTACAACATTGAATGGTAAAAAATAAAGAGAAAGGCACCTATAACCAAATCACCCTCAACAACTGCTAACATTTTTAATATTAACTTTGAGTCCTTTTGCCACACATTTTTAACTGGTTGAGATCACACCACACACATAATTTTGTGTCTTTTTCACTTAGGATTATATAAAATTTCCCACATTACTACAAAATGTTATAAACATCTCTTTAAAAGGTCTGAGTCTGAGTTCCCCTCCTTCCCGGGGAAGATTGAATTTATGTCAAGCTTGTACTCTACCACTGAGGTTAACTGTCTGTCTCAAGACTGTAGATACACAGAGGATCTGGGAGGACTGGAATTTGGTGGTATCATTGATTCTTATCAACACTGTGTTTAAACTTCTTATATTTTATTTGAAAGTGTAGCATTTTCTTGACAACACAAAAATAAATGCAATATAGGAAAAGTGGCTTGTGGGCTGCATAATGGTAGACATTCTGTAAAAACTTGTTAAATTTAACATACTTCCTGTAGGATCTGAGCATGATTCCAGTTCTCTCTTCCCTGCTGATGTTGAAAGAAGCCTTTAAGAACAGCCTCTGGCAGGAGGCCTGGCTTCTTCCAGGTAGAGAATTATGAATTCAGCTTGTCACATCTGTGTATCTGTCAGTAATTTCTACTAGTGACTTTAGAAATCTGCACCCCATGAGTTTATGGTCTCATTTGGCCTCTGATTCTTAACTGGGTTGGAAGGAGAACCTGTTTGGCTCAGCGTTATAAGATTTCTTCATTCATTATTGAATGGATGCCAAGCTTTGTAAAAGATGGCTTGGAGTAATTTTCTATGGTGGTGTGTTTGCTCCTGAGTATCAAAATTCTCAATAAAAGGCTTTCTGTTCTCTGACAACAGGCCATTTTTCCCAGCCCTATGCCTTGTTGTATTTCCATCGTTAACAGTAGATAACAGTGTGGGTGCCGCCAGAAGCAGTTGGCATGGGTCTGCACTTGAGGGGCTCCTGGGATGGTCTTCCAGCCACTCTCTGGAGGTATCACCTTAGCCAAAGCTGTGCTGGCTTGAATGCTGTGTAGGCTCTCGATTCAAGACCTCCTCAGCTTTCCTGTCTGCTTGTTGTGTCTGCTTTTCCTCCCAGGCAGTAGCCCTATGATGATGGCTGTTGCTTTTTATCCCTTCTCAGTTTTCAGATTTATCATTTTTCTCCAAGCTCATCTCTGCTGTGTGATTGGCTAGTGACTGTCTGGCTTCCTGCTTTTAACTCACTAAGCAAGGGAAGGAAGCAACTAACCTGCCATTAAAAGAAAAACCTGTAGTAATTCAATAGTCATTCTTTGTAATTAGAGGCATTATAATAATTGATTTTTAATTCAATAAAATTCAGTAACAGTAAGCACTTTACATACCTTTTCTCATTTAACTCTCTTTGAAAATTTATGATGAACATATCATTCATTTTCTTAATTTCAGAAGAAGATGAGGTATAATGAGGTTAACTAACTTACCCAACACCACATAGCTAGCAAGACTGCTCTTAGAGACCTTGTTCTGCTTGATACACACTCTTACCATGAGACACTGAAAGGAAGAGTAGGTTTCTTTGTTCCATTTGTATATTCCTGGCACCTTGAAAATGTATTGCACATTGTACTTTCTCTGGAAGTCTCAGCATTTTCCAGTGGATGTTGTTTCTGTTGAACTGAAGTGCATAGTAAATAATTAACACCTCTAATGCATAATCACCTTGAAGAATTCAAAGATCTGAGCAGATGGGATCCTCTCCCACCATGCCTTCCTACTCTTCTGACTATGTGGTATGATTCTTTCCAGTGTCTTAAGGCAGGGTCTCTAGAAGTGTTTAAACTGCAAACAAATGCACTGAATGATCATATATTAGCAGAAATAAAAGTACATGATAAATAATATGGCCTAAATTATTTTGTACACAAATACAGTATATTCATGTCTCCCTGAATAATGTACACACAGACTTCATATAGATACATACAATCCAGTGGGATTTTTTTTTTTTGAAGGAAGGAAAGGTTTATTTAGCTCATAGTTACTAGAGGTTTCAGTCCATATTTAGCTGGCACAAGGCAGAGAGCAACTTTTCCTGGCAGTGGCAAAGAGCAAGAGCAGAAGGAAGTAGCAGCAGCTCAAGCAGCTAGCTTCTCTTCCTACCTTACATTGTAATGCAAATTACCTGCCCCAGGGCAGGTGCAGCATCCACATCCAAAGTAATCAATCACAAACTCCAGAACCTTTCCCAAGACTGCTTGAGGCTTTGGAGGGACACCTATGCACAAACCATAATATTCTGCCCGTGGACCCACAAAGACTCATGCACATCCCTTTATTCAAAAGCCATTCTAGTCCATCTCTAATAGTTACCAAAGTCCCAACAGTTTCAGCATTGCTGAAAAGTCCAAGTCCCAAGTCTCCTCCAAGATCCAAGGCAAACTCTCAACTGTGAGCCCCTGTACAAATGAAAACTTAAACACTTGCAACATTCAAAGGCACAAGATAAACACTGCCATTCCAAAAGGTACACACAGCAGGATACCAAGCACTGGGACCTACACAAGTCCAAAATCAAGCAGGACAACATTAAATCCTGCAGTTCCATGTGGGACATCCAAAGCAATCTGTGATGACTTGTGAGCTCCAAAGGCCTTACATGGCTCCCCCCATGGCACTCGTGGTGGTAGCTCCCATGGCGTCTCTCTTAGGCTGGCTTTGCTCCCTCCTTGCAGTTTCCCTTAGATGATCCATGTTCCTGGCTTTTCCAAACTTCTGGGGTTTCCACTGAATAGGCTTCTCACAGCTTCATACACTGCCCTCTCAGGGGCACACTGCCTGGCCTCCCAGGCCTTCTTCTGAAACCAAGGTAGAAGCTTTCTTAACCTCAGAACTCCTGCATTCTGAATGTGCCTAAAACCATCGCCGCGTGGATGATGCCAAGATCTGCTGCCAGCTGGAGCAGTAGCCAGGTTTCCTCTCCCTTGGCTGTAGGGGTTGAGTGCTTGGATGGCTTAGCACTTTGACCCTGATTCCGAGGCATAATTTCTCCATGCTGGTGCCATTCTGGAATTTGGGGCTCTGAGGTTTTCCCCTCAAGGCAAAGTCCCTGACCTTTGCAATTCTGAGGCTGCAAGGGTGGAGAGCTGCTGCTTCCAGTGATGACTTCAGGCAGTCCTGTCCATTTTCTTATTTCTTCTTGGCAATGGAGAGCCTCTCAGTTCTATCTTTGCAGTCCACAGCTTTATTGGAGCTTCTTTCTGGCCAAACTCACAACATTTTAAATCCTCCTGCTGAGCTCCTTGCTCTTGATTCTCAACATTAAATCTGGCTAAAAAGCCCCCAATAACAGCCATGCCACTGCTCCAATATTTGTCTGCTTTGAAATATCTTTTGAAAGATTAATCAGTCTGCCATGCTTAAATTCACTTTCACGCAAAGTCTCTGGACACAAGCCAAATTCAGAGAGACTTTTAGCCAAGCTGTATCATACATCATCTGGAGTCCAACAGCCAACTCAGTCCTTCTTCCCAGCAGAAACCTCCCCAGCCTGGTCTTGACAGGCTGGCTTCCCATCAGCCTTCTGGTCTTCTGAGCTCTGACCAGAGTCTCCCCTACAAAAGAGCTGAAGCTGGTCCAGCTCTTCACAAGTAGGCAACCTCTCTGAACCTTTCCTATCTCTTCCCATAAGCCATTCCCAAAAACACATAATCCGCATGGTCAGGTTTATCCACAGCAATGACCCCACTCCTGTCATACCAAATTCTGTCTCAGTTATTCTTCTCTCATTGCTGAGACAAATACCTGACACTCAAAATGAAGGAAGGAAAGGTTTATTTAGCTCACAGTTACTGGAGGTTTCAGTCCATATTTAGCTGGCTCCAAGGTAGGCGGCACAAGGCAGAGAGCAACTTTTCATGGTGGCAGAAAAGAGCAAGAGCCCAGTAGGATGATATATACTGAAGATTTTATTGATAGATTAAAAGATCTGATGGAAGTATATAAAATGGGACTATCTTGTATTTAGAGAAAATTTGCTATGGCTCTTGAGAACTTAGAAGGGAGATATGAGCTGTTAGGAGATAGGGAAAATTATGATTAAAGACAACCTTAAATTTCTTCTGGACTTTGAGAATTTACATGAATACCAATTAGGAAACAACATATATTCTGAGTGTTTTGGTGTTAGTATATTAAAATTTGACGGTAGAGGGTACTTAAGGTTTGAGTCTTATGGACGGTCAAAGAAGCAAAACAAATGTGGGGATACATTCCTTGTGTAGAAAACTGTCGAACTAATTTCTGAGATGGTAGCAAGGATCTAGACTGTATTCAAAGCCAAAAAAATGAATCTGTTTTTAAAAATAATTTTATTGAGAAACAAATAACAATGAGACAGTTTCAAAACCGATTACTAGCACAGTTTCAATAATTAATACATTGCATATTGTTGTCTTGATATCCTGTCCACAAACACTATTAGAACAAATCTATTCATTGAATTAAGATAATACAGCTCTAGATCTATCCTAACTATTTTGAATATACAGATACAAAATGGTCCTTCATTTGTATCCCCCTTTTTTGTTTAGTTTTGTCAGAGATGGGTATTCCATTGTCGTTTAAATATTGTAGGTGTTGGGGGCCGGGGAGATGGCTCAGTGGAATAAGTGCTTCCCTGGCAAGCACAAGGGCCTGAGTTCAATCCCCGGTTCTGGAAAAATAAATAAATAAATAAATAAATATTGTAGGTGTGTGAATTCAGCAAAATATTCCAATATGGTCCAGTAGTCCATAATAGTAATGGGTTTTCCGTAAGACTGGCAATGTCAGAAGTTGTTGAAAATAATGAATCTTAAAGCAGACCTTTGGTGATAGATGAGATATAAAAAGATGTAATCAGGGGGTCAATCCCCAGTGTGTGTGTGTGTGTGTGTGTGTGTGTGTGTGTGTGTGTGAGAGAGAGAGAGAGAGAGAGAGAGAGAGAGAGAGAGACAGACAGACAGACAGACAGACAGAGACAGAGAGAAAGACAGAGAGTTAAACAGCTGAATATGATATGCTTGATAAATGCTTATAAAGCAACATTTAAATCTGGAAAGGTCTTTAACTGTGACTATGCAAAGAAGTTTAATATAATTTGAATCCTATCTTTTTTGAGATAAGTAGGGAAATAAACACACGAATAACTAAGCCTTAAACCCAATTTCATAATCAGAAAATTCATTTTTACATTTTACTTTTCCTTATAGCCAAGCTTAAAAATAGGCTGTGAAGCATGCCCCCACTGGAAAAGCAGGAATTGACATAATGGTATAGGAAGTATTTCAAAGGTAAATCCTATTTGTAAAATGGAAGTACAAATACAGTTTTTCATTTCACTGGATCATGCCTTTTTATTTTTAGAAATTTTTTTTGAGGGAGGATATGTAGTTCAAGCTGGCCTTGAACTCAAATTCCTTCTGCATCAGCTTCCAGAATGCTTATTTTTAGAATTTGGAGTTGTATTTTGCTGCGGCATATCTTCTGTCAATACCATACAGATTAAGTTGGGCTCACCAAGTGCAGGGGAACTGACAGCTGCTAATGTAAATGCACAGCTTTCCAGTGGGATCACACAAGGCGCTCCATTGTAGAAACATTTCTTCGTGCCAGTCCTTTTCTGGCTCCAACGTGAGCTGGCTCATGGGCTTGTACTGTAGTTCTACCAGTCCCTGCTGAAAGCCAGAAAGAATTTTCATAATGTCATCAGTCATAGGTGTTCACAGAGAGAGCGTGTCAAGATAAATATAAAAATTTACAAGAAGTTTTCATAGCAGTTTGGGGATCCTTCTGAATAACAGTGGAAAACAAAAACAGAAGTTGCACATATACGTGTTATTTTGTTCCTTTTTTTTTTTTTTTTTTTGGTGGAACCCGGGATTGAACTCAGACCCTTGTACTTGCCAGGGTCTTGCCAATGTTCTTTTTCATATCACAGTTTCCAGTGCCTTACATCTCTCCATATCCTTTAGATGAGCAGGATTTGGGATAACTGTGCTCCACACTTGTACACCTGTCACCATACCACCCTAGAGAAGCAGAGCCACGAGATGTTTCAGTGTTCATAGTGTTTCAACATCCCTCTTTCTTGTTAAGCGGTCACATGATCAATCTATAGTGGATGGATGTGGTCAGATGCTAGTGTTACTTAAAAAAATGTCATGAAAGAGCCGCACTTTAGTATGGATATCATGAGCTGTTCAAAAGGTCATCTTGTGCTAGTGCTTGAGTAGCTTCTCAGACTACCATCAGCTTCTAGAAAGTCCAACCAAGGAGCTTCACCAGCTACTATGATACAGCGTTCCGTCTTCCTCACCTTTCCACCCAATCTTGCTGTATTTGTGAGTCAGGGTAGTGTGATATGTGAGAATCTTTGGAGAGGAGACTTTCAGAGATGAAATTCAAACATTCTTCTTAGCATTGTCCTATAATTAGACACTTCTGTGTACACTTAAAGTGGTTTGCATCTGAATTGCAATAAAATTGGAGGAGTAATTTTATACTGTTGAGTAGAGCAGGATTATGGTCTCACATTCCACAGTAACAAAGAGACACAGATACATTTATGCATTTACCAGTCCAGTGATTGTCTTTCTTTTGTAGTGGCTCTGTTAACTGAAATCATTCAATAGTTATATTTTCTGATGCTGTATTACTGGATCTTTTGAGCTAGGAGTATATATCAAATTCTCACTGTACACAAAACTTCCAAAAATTTATTTAATATTTTCCAAGTGAGCTAAAGGGAAAGGGGCTAATATTAAATGTTTAATGAAATTGTCACCAGATGGAGTCTGAAGAGGTCCCCAAGGAAGAGATGGAGTCCTCAACTTGCTACTCACAAAGTGGGTTCAGTAGACTCATTGCAGAAGAATTTTGGAACACATCAGAGAGAGGCATAGATGGGTTGATTAGCCTGAGTTAAAGAACTATGCACTCAGCAAATGGAGCATGGGTGCTTGAGCGAAGTGTGCTGTGGTGTAGGGTTGGGATATTTCTGTGTTTTGGGAGATATTCTTTAAGGTAAGTATCTAAGGTATTTTGCCTAAATGCATTCTTTGATCCCAGTAAATCTGGTTCTTCATCTTGAAGTCAGGTTGCTGCCCTTTACCTTATCAACATATTAACAATTAATGTCAGGTTAATTGACTTAGAGTATCGTTAATGGATTTAAGTATGATGAGCCTGGAAGAAACCAAACAAGCCTAGGGAGTACAAGCATGCCAAGAGGGTGAAGATACAGACTACAGATATGGATAACTCAGGGAGATAGCTCAGTGGAATAAGTGCTTACCTAGCAAGCACGAGGTCCTGAGTTTGATCCCTGGTACCACCAAAACAACAACAACAACAAAAACACCCAAATAAACAACAACAGATATGGATAACCTTGGATAAATTTGATCATACCTTAAAAATATAATTTCCTTTTCTCTTTCCTTTATTTCTTCTATCTCAGAATGAATTTTCTGAATGGTTTATTTTATTTTTATTTTTAAATTCATTTTAATGAGAAAAAATAGTGATGAAGCAGTTTCAAAACAGGTTAGTAGGATTGTTACAATAATTAATACACTGCATATTGTTGTCTTCATAGTAGTTATTTCAGAGGGCAAGGTGCAGACATGATATCTTGTGTAAACAATATTAGTAATGTTGTTGTTGTTGCTTTACCGGGAATTGGACTCAGGACTTTGTGCTTGCCTGGCAGGTGCTTATGCCAGTGAACTATCTCTCCAGCCCTAAAATTTAAATTGAGATTGTGATATAAAAGAGACAAAAGTAATACCAATCTTGTGATGACTGTTTTGAAGTAGATTCACAGTGGTACTTTGTGGTATTGAGGCCTATACATCCTTCACGACATATCCACTCCTACAGCAAGTAGTGGCTTCTAGATGGGCGACAAGAAGACCAGTCCAACATGGATAGGTGCACTGAGAAGTTTTTAGTCACTTCAGACAAGGCAAAATATTGTGCCTAGCTAGGGCATGGCGCGTGAGTGTCTCTTCTTTCTAAAGTCATATAGTAATATGGGCCTATCTGCTGGTAAGGCCTATGCAGGGTCAACACAGCCCATAGATTCCTGACTAGTACAGGTTCTGGATAAGCTGTCTTCTCTATGGCTCCCAGGAAGGCAAGAATTTGTCATTCTGTGGGGGAAGCCAAATGTGAAGATCTTCAGTTCTCTGTGGCAGCTATGGCAAGCCAGCTTTTTCTCTTGCTGCCTATGAAGTTCAGGAGAGATGTATGCAAGAGAATCTCTGATTTTTCTGTCTACCAACGCCTTCATCATAGCTGTTCTTCAGTTGTACATGACATGCACATATTTGTTTGGTTTAGTAGCAATGACATATTTGAATGCCAGTGAGAATAGAGAAGGTAAAAGGCATTAGGTGGAAAAAGAAAGGGAGAAGAGTAAAAAAGATTTTTTATAAAGTAAGTATCAGATTACCTAGTTTTTAACCCAAGCAAAACTTTGCATGTGACTAATACTCATGGAATCTCTATTATATCTAGGTTGATAGTTCTTAAACTGGACCAGATATCTGAATCCCATGGAGGGTGTGTTCCCTCCAACGCTGCTGGGCACCATCCCCTGAGTTTCTGATTGAGAAAGTCTGGGGTGGGGCCTGAGAATTTGCTTTGCCAACAAGTTCTCAGATGCTGCTGGTCACACAGGCCACACTTGTCTAGTTCTAAGTTATAAGGAAGAGGCAAACCCCAGAACATTTCCATTTCTGGAACACCTGCAGGAGCAGGCTGAGGGGAGAGAAATTTGATGTCTTCTAGACTTGTAATCATGGCCCACAAAAGACAAGAAAGTATTTAAAGTCCAGCATCCCCTAGAAGATGAGCATAATATCGACTTTACCATCATTTTGTTGCTGGGATCCACACAGAGGCAAGTGAGCTATATTTTCTGAAATAGTGGGAAAAACCAGAGTAAGCATCACTTACTTGTCTCTTTCTGTACCAAAGTGTGTTCTACTGGTAGTCTTTCTTGATATATTTTAACTTGAGCATTCTGGTAGACCAGAACCTCAGACATGAGTATTTTTTTGGTTAGAAAAGAAAGGATAAAAATATACAACCTACCAAGGTTTCTCCCAGGGAGGGCATATGGTTAAAGTTCAAACCATTGCATATCTCTTTTTCTAAGGAAAGCAAAGTAAGGATTGAGAATAATGTTTTCTATTGCATGTTTCTATTTTCTTCTTTCCATTGTGAATGATAAGTGAGGTGCTACTTTTTTTGTTTTCTACTTCCTAATATGTTGGGAGTGGTGGTAAAAATGGGGATGCTACTGGAAGTATGCACAGTGAAATGTTGAAGTGAAATGATACTTTAATAGTGTCTTGTTTTACTGACAGTTCCTAACATTTTGAGGTATTTCTACAAACAGTTCATCATATTTGACCTTATGAAGCTGGGCATGGTGGTGCATTCCTGTAGTCCCAGCATTCTGGAGTCTGAGGCAGGAGGATCCTTGCGAATTTGAGGCTGGCCTGGGTTACACAGTAAGTCCAAGCCAGTCTGAACTACATACTGAGACCTTGTCTCAAAAAAAAATTTTTGACCTTATGGCAGAAGAACATCCAACTCTTTTTTCTCCCAGATGTTTCCTTGGAAGCATAAACTGTTATTAGTTTGAGTACTTAGCAGCAGTTGCAGAGTGGCATATTATTTGAGGTTTCATTTTTTTATCCAATATAGAAAGCCTGGCAGCACTAAATAAAAATGTCACTGTAAAATGTAAAGGCTTTCTGTCACAAATGTTTTTAAAAATTCATGAAGAGCCAAAGATTTATCTTATCCTCTTTCTGTGATTTATTCATATTTAATGTTAGTCTCACTGTCTGAAGCATGAAGAACTTTTTCAAATTAAAAACTGAGGTGAATCAGTTTTATTTGAAGAAAAATTTCACAGTGCCAGTTTTTGAATTATGCAGCTCATTCCTCTTTATATCTCCAAGAGGCAAAATTGTTTAGTTTCCCACTGACTGCAGTTCTCCCTGGTACAGTAGTTCACTGTGGGAAAGCCCCTTTACCCAGCTACGTGGTGATGATGGCTATTGCTCTGGTATCACTGGCCATTTTTTCTCAGGCATTAATCATGGTCACCCAAATTTGGTGACAAAGAAGAAGAGGGGGAACAGCCCTCATCTCTAGAACTATGGAGTTGGTTGGTTTGTGGGGTTTGTTTTGGTTTGCTTTGGTTTGGTTTTGAGCTATTGAGTAGAATGTCTTGGAACAGAGAAAAGATCCGGTCTTCTTTATGGAGGGTTCATAACAGTGAATGATAATAGAATTAGATTCAAGTGAAGGAAAAGAAGTGAACAGACTCATAGTCTTTTATTTTTTAGCCATTCAGTAAATACAGAGGGTCTGAGGCAAAGAACCTGTTCAAGGCCCCAAAGAGTAGGAAGGAGCTGCTCGCCTCTCTTGTTTTTATTTTTGCTGGTAGACCTGTGTCAGAGGACAAGAGTGTATTAACTTATACCCCATCATGAAGGTGGAATCTTTTTTTCCATAATTTTATTGAGACAAATAGCAATGAGACAGTTTCAAACCAAATTGGTAGGACAGTTTCAATAATTAGCACATTCCATACTCTCTTCATAGTGGTTATTTGCTGTGCAAGATGCAGACATGATATCCTATTTACGAACACTATTACAACAAATCCCTCTATTCATTAAGAGAATGTAATTATATCGCTCTTAACCATTTTGAATACACAAATACAAAATGAACATTCATATTCTGTCATTTGAATATTATAGGTGTGTTAACTCAGCAAAATACTCTAAAAGAGTCCAGTAGTCCATAATAGTATTGGGTCTTCCACTTGACTGGCAATGTCAGAAATTGTTGACCTCAGTCCCCCACAGCTCAACATAACTACATGGTTTTACTTCCTATACTTCGTTTTTAAACTTTTCTGCTGGATGGTTAAGACCAAGATAAAGCAAAACCTATGCAACAAGAGTTGTAGCTTTTGGGTCTGATAAGGTCAGTGAAATCTCCTCAGGATTTATCCTGAGATCCTGTACCTTAGATTGTAGAACCTTTGTCAGTGTCAGCCATGTGGATGAGTCACTGCCATTGCTTGGCCAATGTGCTCTCTGTGAAAGCCTGAGAGAATGTTTTCTCTCCATGTGACTCTCCTTAACACACTCTACATCATTGATTACTTTCCTGTTTGGCCCCATAATCTCCTTGATCAGAAAATTTGGGACACTAATGAGTTACATGATGTTACAGTACAAGTTCTCATATGTCCTGAGTCTTTTTTTTTTTTTTTGTGGGACTGTCCTGCTACAAGGTTGTATATGATTAGATTTCTGGACTTATGTGTAAACATAAGAATTATATAATTCTTTATGCCTATTTTTAAAATATATTTTAATTTTTTAAATGTTTTTTCATCCTATTCTGTAGGGACTTAAAGTTCAACATATCAATACTTGATGAAAAATACCTGTTCCATGTTATGCCTAAGATGTTTGATTTCAGACAGATAGTGAGGTTAAGCTTAACAGCCTAGGTTGTATGGTAATAACAATAAGCTTCTCTTCTGGAGGGTTAACAACCTAAGTTTGCAGACCAAAAATAGAGAAAAAAGAGGACCGCAAAGAAAGCCAACATTTTGGCCCTAGCCTTCCAATGAAGATGGAAGCTTAAATGATTCTAGACTGATTCTAGATGATTTTGAGATGATTCTCTAAGGTGTCACAAGACTCACTTGCCCTGGGCTTCCTGGATTTTGCCTGCCTATCTACCTGCACATCTGTCTGTCTTTATAGCTCATTGTATATGCATTCCTTCATTTTATTGCTCCTCCTTATTTCTATTTTTCCACTCTGGAGTTACTTTGGAGCACCCTAAGGAAACCAGGTACTGTGTCTTTGTTGATATAGTTAGCTTCTCATATGATGATCTTGAATTTATTCCTTTGCTTAATGAAGAGCATCATCCCCATATGTAAAGTTATCATTTTTCCTTCCTCAGACTATCGGGAAGAAGTTACCTCCAACTATGGCAACTCCAGATTTGTCAAAAACAGAGATGGACAGCAGGGCAAAGAGTAAGTTCCTTATTTTTTTAAAAAAAATTATATAAAACTTTATGGCTTTTTCAAACACATAAAAATATACATGAGTGTGTTTCATTAGATGCTCTTGTGTAGGACAGGTAGCACAAATTAGATTTAGCACTCTTAGGGTTTTTTTTTCTCCATTATGGAGTATGGTTCTTTGACTACCACATGTATTTCACTCATGTTCAGAGCTGGGATTTAACCATATAAACTGAGAACTTTGCATAGCATAGGTGGCAGGGAGATTTTAGAGAATGGCAACTCAAATGCTTCAGAGATTCTCAGGCCTTCAGGTCAGAGAGACCTAATTACTCTGACCATGACCCACCCTTGACTTCCTACTGTCCTCGATACACCTCTGCTGGAATACTGATTGCATCCAGATATTTAAATCAACTCTGGAGATGGTAGACTCCAGTCTTTTTGAGAGCTTTTTGGAGGTACTAGCAGGGGAGCACAGCTACTTGTATACCCTTGACCGAGGAATGGTCCTCCTCTATTGGAGGTGGGCATCCTCTTCAACCGAGTGCAGTTTTGTGAGGGATGCATATGGAATACTGAGGGAAGAAGGGGACACCCCCCAGCCAGCCAGATCAGCCAAATCAACCCTGATGATTAAGGGGGTGACAGATGTTACAGCCAGATCACCGTCACATCTTCCAGTCTTTTTGGAAGGATTAGATAAGTGGATGCAGAAGGAGTTAGCTGTGTCTTTCAACAGTGCTAGCCAATAGAAATGTCATGAGAGCCTCATATGTAATTTAAAGAATTTTAGTGGCCGCATTACAAAAGAAACAAAATACTTGAAATTAACTTTAATGTTTCATTTAATATAACTGAATATTATCTTTTCAACATGTAATCTGCATAAAATTATTTTGAAAGGTACTTTCACCCTTTTGTTCATGTGACATCTACAATTCTATGTGTATTTGACAGATTTTTCAAGGAATCATATTTTGAGTGCTCAGTACCTGTGTTGAGGGGTGACCATATGGAACAAGAGAGTAATTCTTGGGCCTACTATGGACTTCTTGGGCCTGGCAATGTACACAAGTTGCAAGTGCTCAGTTTATTGAAGTATATGCGAAAATCTGGGCTCAAGCTCATGTATCGTTCAGTCCTATGAACACCTATTAACTATATCCACATACTTCACTCTCTAGAAATATCATGGCCTAGGAATGGATTACTAATGAAGCCTGGATTAATATAGACTGATAGAGTGTCTTGTCTTAGAGTCCTAAGAGGATCATTTCTGTTGTCATTATGTAGCAGTGTGACCTTGGACAAATAATTTGCTTTTCTCTGGCCTTCTTGCTCATTGTCTGATCAGTCAAAGGGCTCTACTAAAGAAAACCCTTGAGGTTTCTTTCAGCATCTTCATCCTCGGATTCAATTCTAAAAGCTTTAGGACTGACGAGTAAAAGGTTTCTATATTCTAAGAATTGAGCAGCCAGATGTGAGAGACAGAAGGAAAATGTGAACAGTTCAGTGAGGATATGAGTTTTCATTGGGTATAGATGTTAATGTGCCTCTAAGTGGGTAGGAGGTCAAAAAGAATTTTTATTGTCAGTGAAGCCTTGAGGGGTGTTTACTGAAAGACACTTTTCATGGATCCCAGGGCAAAAATTTTTGCAATTTAATCTCACCCCACATAGACTCCCTCCAGCTTTCCTTACCAAGAGTAAATTCTAGGATATTTATTTTCCCATGATTTCCATGTAGTGCCACCTCGATCTTCTAAAAATCCTCCTCTGAACCATTTCACTGCTTCTGAATTTTGAATTTTGATGTCACATTTGTGTTCAAGCAGGAGGTGAAGTATACCAACCAGTTATTAGAAATTACCCTGAGCTTGGGATCCAAGCAGCCTCTTTTCTTCTTCCTTCTTCCATCTAGTCTGAAGTCAAGCCATAATGAAACTTGCCCATGGTACAGAAGAAGGCAGCGCCTTATAGTACACCTGTCTCCTTGGCATGCTCATGTTAAGATTGAGAGTTACGCTGATTCAAAAAATGTTATTGTGCCTTGGTATTTTCTGAGTGAAAGTGAAATTCAGCTGATCAGGATTTAAAGAACTAACATTCTTCCCACCTCCCCCAACCAAGGAAAAGCTTCTACAACACTGAAATTCAACAGAAACTCATGCTGTGTAACAGATTGCCATAATTTTCATAACAAGTGGAAAACTGTATAAATATTCTTAATGAAGTGCCCCAAGGTATCTCTAGATCATCACATCTGGAGTTCCTTTCTTTTTTATTTCAACTGATGCAGGTTGTGGCCTCCATGGAATAGAAAAATAGCTTGAAGAAAGAGCTGTTTAACATCTTTTTAAAAATGTTGTTGTAGGGTCTCACTATGCAGCTCAGACTCATGGTGATCCTCCTGCTTTAAGCCTCCCTAGCACTGGGATTACAAGTGTGTGCCACTATGTTCAAACTCTGGCCAGTTCAGCCCTCCTCGGGGGTGGGGCTGGCATGGCGTGTGGTGCCAGGGATTGAACCACAGTCCCTGCACTTGCCTAAACTTGCCTAAGCAGGCGCTTTAGTCTGCTGAGCTATCTCACCTGCTGAGCTATATTGAAAGCCTTTAACATCTTTTTGAACTATTAGTCTAATCTTACAGCTCCAGAAGACCAATTGAACAGGTGGGTGTGGAAAAGTAAAAGTCCTTGACAGGCTCTGCAAGGTCATGTCAGGCTCCTGAATAAATTATGAGTTGGGGATTAGAACAAAGGCTAAGTTTCCATGCAGACTTTAGAAGTGGACACTTGTACCACCTCTATGATTGCTCTGTTGACTGATTTGCTTCTTAGGATTTGTCTTCTGTGATGGTGACAAATGCTGCCTAGTTCCTATAATTAGATCTTTGATTCCTCTAGTCAAGTACTACTCACTTCTGTGACAACAGTGTTTCTTGGAGCTTGATAGGCCCTTTAGTTTTTCTAGCCACTGCTTCAGTCTAGTCAGCCTAAGACCACCTGGAACAAGCCAGAAGTCATCAGGAGAGTAGGGCTGAGGCCTTTCACTTTCTGTGAAAGTCATGAAACCCAGGGCACACATATAGAACAGAGTCTGAGATGACTCTGCAGCTCCTGAGCACTGTATGTGGGACTGATCAGGCAAGTGCTATTTTCAACTCTTCATTTACATCTGGCATGAAACCAAGCAAGTCCTCCGTAAGATAGTCTGAATCTGGTACTAGGCCAAGTGAGTTTTTGATAGGACAACTGTCCCAAATTCTTTATTTGCATGAGGGAGGATCCAATCTAGGAATTTCCTGACAAAAAAGCACTATCCTCATGGTTACTGTAAATCTGTTCACTGGCCTGCTGCCATTCTATGGAGTGTACTTCTTTTCCACATTCAATAAATATACACCTCCACTACCTTTAATACGTATTTTGTCCAGTTCTTTGTTGAGGATACCAAGAGCCTGAAAAGAATTTCCTGGAGGCCCACAAAATCCTCCAAAAGTCTTAGGAAGTCCAAGTTAAGTTTAGCAGTTTATTGAGACTGTATAAGATGAGCCCTATGGATGAGGAGAGGCAAAACCAATCAAGTGAGTGGACATAGTCTGTCAAAGTCATGAAACCCAGGGCACATGTACAGAACACAGAGTCTGAGATGACTCTGTTGCTCCTGAGCACTATATGTGGGACTCATCAGGCAAGTGCTATTTTCAACTCTTTATTTACATCTGGCGTGAAACCAGGCAAGGATATCCCATCGAACAGAAGGAAAAAAGTAATTACAAATTTTGAAGTAAGGTGGGATTTCAATGAAGCAGTGTTTTGGTTTTTTTAAAATGTATTTGGTACAGGCCCTCTTGCTATGCAGGTCTTGGACTCTTAGTGATCCTCCTGTTTTCAGCCTCCCCAGTGCTGGGATTGCAGGCATGACCCACCACACCCAGACTCTGTAGCTGACTTAGTGCACCCGGGGGGTGGGCGTGGGGGTGCCATGTGGTACCAGGGATCGAGCCCTGGTCCCTGTGCTTGCCTAAGCAGGCACTTAGTCTGCTGGGCTCTCTCAGCAGCCCAGAAGAAGTGTTTTAATAGGCTTAAAGCAAAGCAAGGCTGTGCAGCAAGGGGTCAACAGCAGTTTTGCACTGTCAGGTGGATCCAGGGCCTGATGAGCAAGACTGTATCTAGAGATCTTTACATGAAGCTCTGTGCTGCTGCTGGGAATCAAGACTGCTTCTCTGAGTCAAGGTTACTCAGCACCTTTCAGCAAGATTAGAATGTTTCATTCTTATTTATATGGTTGGTTTTTAAAAAGTAAAGTTTCTGGTGTTGTTTGGCTTTAGGGGGGTCAAACTTGCTTGAGAAACAAGAAGATTATGATCACTCGAGGAAGATTGTACACTTTATAGTGGTAGGACATGCTTGGGAGAAACTATTGCCTCTTCACTTTGTAGCCACCCTTACTCTTGTTTCTTACCCCTGTCTGGTTAATGGCTGAGCAAATTGTTACCCTCTGTCTAAGCTCATTATTACTTTCTCATCCCATGTTTAAATAGAAGAGAATAGAGTCAACTCCCTGCTGTTTTTCCTCAGCTTCTGGGAACCCGTTGACCCTGCTTTTCCATGTGGGGCATTTCTGCTCCATATTCTTCCCCAAAACTCACTCATTCTTGGGCCTAGGAATTTGAATACATCAAATAGGAAACATATTTCCCACTTACCCTTTGGTGCTTCTCACATCTCATATGTACTGAAGCTCTCATACTCAACGTCTGAGGAGTCCCTCATTCTTCCTAGGAAGGACCTTTCATCAGGTGCTCCCAACCCAGACCTTCTGTGTGGATTCAGAGTGAGGGCCTTCCTGTGAGGCTTTCTAGGCTCCTTGTGTTGCTTAATACCTGCATTTCAAATGCAGTCCTCTTGGAGAAGGAAGAATGTGCTTTTCTCTCAGTCTCCAAGCTTCTCATCTGAACAGTAAAAATTGCTGTTGAGGTATGTTCTTCCCTGTAGCAGAAAACAGAAAGGCTTTGCTTCTCAGGTTTTTCATTTCGGCTTTTAAAAAATACTTCTCTTTTTAAAGGTGAGAGAGTAAAAAGTGTTCCAATTAGTGCTTATAAAATAATTTGAAAGTCAAATTCCCAGCAGTGTCTGATATCAAAGGCAGTTGTGACTCAGGGTGCAGTTAACTTCTTCTTAAAGGGAGGTGCTGGGTTAGAGTTGACAGACATCATGCAGTGTACATTGGGTTTCATTCCCTTGTCTGAATATAAATATAGACCAGGGCAGCATTAGCATTTGGGCCAGATCATTCTCTGTTGTCAAGATTGTCCTGCACAGATTATAGAATATTTAGCAGTATCTCTGCTCTCAGTAGCACTTCTTGGTCCTCAGTTGTGACACCCCAGAATATCTCAAGATATTGCTAGTGTCCTTTGGAGATCCTGTCTTAGTTCATCTTCTGCTTCTTTAACACTATCACAGACTGGGGAATTTATAAATGATAGGAGTCTATTTGGCTCATGGCTGTTGGGGATGGAAGCAGAAGATCAAAGGGCCGCACTTGGTGAGGTCCTTCCTACCATGTTATAACATGACATAAGGTGTCACATGGACAAGAGAAAGCAAGGAGTTGAGCTCATGACTTCAAACCCTTTTATAATTGATGTTAATCCATCCATGAGGGTGGAGCTCTTGTCACCTAGGTACCTCCCAATATTTCTGTGTTGGGGATTAAATTTCTAGCACATAAACTTTGGGAGACACACTCAAACCATAGCAGAACTGCATTTTTGAAGTACTAGTATAGTTTGTAATGAGCTCACTATGACACTGCTGCATCCCTGCTGCCTGATGCATAGTGAGCACTCTGTTATTTATTGGATAAATGACAAGCCTAGTATATATCTCAACTCCCACCCATCCTGCTAGCCCCAGATCCTCAGAATCTGACCCAGAACTATAGTTCTTATCTAGATTTAACATACAGCACACCCAGGCCCAATACCATTGCTATACTGCTTCATTCTCCAAGTCCTAGTGATTGCTAAGCTACTTCCTAACATTGAATTACCCATTGCTGGACAGTGATTCTCACTGTGTATTTATTCCCACAGCCAGCAGCAGCAGTCTCACCTGGGAACTAGTCATAAATGTAAATACCCAAGCTCTCCCCACTGCCCTCCCAGTAAGAAGCCTCAGGAGTGGGACTGAGAGGTCTGTTTTTGTCCTTGGTGCTAATGCCCACTCAAGTGTGAGAGCCACATACTGTGATTAAGACTTTAATCTGTCCTGATGGCCAGAATCACCTGAATGAGAGTTTGCTTAAGTGCATAGGTTCCTGATTCCACCATGGAATTGAAAATTCAGGTCTCAGGAAAGGAGTCTGGGAAGCTATAGGTTCTGCTGACAGTTCATATCAGAAATGGTTGGGAAGGTTCAGGGATATAGCTAACTCAGTGGTACAGTGCCTGCCTGGTAAGCACAAGGTCCTGAGTTAGATTTCTGGTACTGAAAAAAAAGGAAGGAAGAAAAGAAATGGTCGGGAAGTACACCCATGTCCTGCTCCTCTTGCCACTGCCACTTCACTGCTCTAAAATGGGATTTGAAGCCTCTGATTCTGGAGCTTGTTCCCCATTTCTGTCACTCTGATGCATTTAGTCAAGTGCACAGCTGTGTTCGCTCCTCACTGTTGGCCTGTCAAGAACTCTGTGTGTGTGCCTCATTTCCTCCACTTGAGTATAAGCTCTCTGACAACCAGATACCAGTCTCATTTACCTTAGTCTGTTACCCACAACGTGATAAGAGTCTACACTACCATATGCAATTCAAAATTAGAAAGAGATCTGAAAACTAAAAGTGCTCACTGGGTGCTAAAACTTGTTGTGTACTGACATGTATTCTTTCACTATTTTTACTTATCTTACTTGGGGTGATCATCATCCATTTGCTGCAGAATTTCAGTGACTAGGTACATCCCTAGGCCCCACTTGGGGATCTTACATATTATATGGTGTGTCCAGTGTTCCTTTCTAAAATCTGAAAAACTCTTATCCCCAGGGGTTCTAAATAAGGGATTACAAACTAGTGGTATCTCAGAAAATCTAGCAGTTGAGTGGAAGAACTTCTGATTTTGATGTTGGTGAAAATAGACCTCAGCAAGACTGATACTCTTGTTATACTCTTCAAACTGAGAGAAAACTCCATTTCTAGGTGAGAGCTGGTACTTTCCACCACTCCTAAATCTCTGGAAGGCTTCCTATTAGACTGAGACCGTGACACAGAGGGTTTTGATCTTCCTATCCTAAAATTGAGCCCAGAGAATTGTTCTGGATTTAATGTTATTTCCTCATGTGTATGTATTCAGCTTGCTAATATGTTTATTCTGTTTGTTCCACTTTTAATTTTTTTTAAAGCAGAGGGATTTTTTTCTTGTTTGTTCTATGTTGGTTTGTTTTTTATTGAATAGATCTTAAAACAAACTGAAGGGAGTCATGTGATGTGGATATGTGAGTTCAACCCCTCGGAACAGTCTGTTTTTAATATGCGAATTTCTAAAAGTCTAGAGGTCATAATAATGTTTGCTAGGCTGTGTGAATCATGACCAAAACTTTTTGTTTTTGTTTTTTGTTTGCAATGGAGATTGAACCCAAAGCCTTTTTACTAAGCTACATCCCCAGCTGTCTCTTTCCCCCTCCCCCACATACCTTTTAAATTTCCATCTGCCTGCTTGCCTGCCTGCCTGCCCTCTACAGTACTGTCTATGTTGATGAACTCAGGGCTTCTCACTGAACTATATCTCCAGCTCTTTTTTTTTACTTTGAGATGGAGTTTCACTAAGTTATTGAAGTCCCCAGGCTGGGCTCAAACTTGCAATCTTCTTGTCTCAGTCTTCAGAGGTCTCAGGGTGATTTTTAATGGAGCAACTTTCTTAAAATTTGAAAGCTGGTAATCAGTTAGTACAAGGGACTTGGGAACTTGGTATGACATCTGGGTCCTTGAACCCTCTGGCAGTATGCACATTTTCTCCACCCATTTGAATGTGTTTGTATTTTTTGTTTTATTTCTAGACGGAGAGGGTCATTGCTTTTTATCAGAGGTTTAAAGGACTCAGACAAAAAAAGCTTAACTGATTTAAGATTTTGAGCTTACGTCAATTTATTTGTATTTTTCATCTTCCTAAGGAAAAAGAGATGAAATAATTTTAATTGCTAGGTAAAGTGTGCCTTTATTTCTTTATGTGTATGTTTATATTCATTCCAACTGGATCTCAGACTAATTAAATCCATCTACTTAATGAATAGATGGAAAATACCTGTCACTAAAAGCTAATTCCACCCCTTTCTTCTCCATCTCTGTCCACTACTCATTTAAAATTTATAATCTTATGTCCAAAAATGATTTGGAATTGTATTATTCTTTTAAGATATATCAAATACTTGTGCTCTGTGAACTCTCTCCCACTTGTAGCCTTGCCTTTTCTCTGAAACATCACAATTATACTCCCTCATAGTGATTTTATGCATTTGTCTTCTTTTTGTCATTCTCCTCCCCTCCTCTTTCTCTGTGCATCAGATTGTCAGTTCCATTCAGGGATGGAAAGGAGTGGCTGGACTTATGTATCACAGGCCTGAAAAGTGGCAATTTCTTTTACATTGTGAGGGTTCAATAAATACTTGAAATAGGAATATATACCATAAAATTATTCAGAGGTAATAATTTTTTGCACATACACTTATTTACTTTGGAGTGAATGCCCAAACCAGTGTAGTGTTTTGATTCTTGAGTACTGCTGAATTAAAGCTCAAATTTCTCACAAGTAAAAATGAATTATCATTTTTAAATATATTATAATAAAATATGGGCTACTGGCTGCTATGTGTGGTCAGGAAGTCTGGGTGACAGTGCATGTGACTCAAGTAGTGAAGTGTCAGAGCCAGCAGGAACTTAGGTCTAGCCCAGGGTGCTCCTCAGTGTCCCGGAATGTCACTCTCATTTTTTGAGGACCTTAGTCAGTTCTTTTTTTTTTTTTTTTTAGTTTAAATTTTGAGATCTAGAGTGAGTTTAAATTTGTTTAAAGTATTCAACTGACATTGACTAAACTGTCCTTACCCCTTCATGGCTAGTTTGGGACTTTGCACCTGTGGACACTGTGTTCATCCAGAGCTACAATGTGACTACCTCAGGTCATGTGCTCCAAAAGCTCAGCTGGAACTGATCCCAACCCTGAGTGTTCTGAGTCCTGTCCTCCAATCTTTATTCCTCAAATATTCTATCACTTTATAGGTGTCACCTAAGGATTCTCAAGAAATGAATGACAAGTTTTTGTGTTAGAGTCTGCAGATGAAAAGAGTGAGACATTTGGTAGCAACCTGCTTATTTACAGTGGTAGTAGGTAGTGGCCCTCCATCACCATACTTTCTCCTCCCATTTTGTTTTGTTTTGTTTGTACTATGGATTGAACCCAGAGCTTCTCACTGAGCTATATGCCAAGCCTTTTTTTAAATTTCATATTTAGAGTCAGGGTCTTGCTAAGTCCCTAAGTTGCCCAGGCTGGACTCACACCTCTGATCCTTCTGGCTCGGCCTCCCAGAGTGCTGACATACTCCTCTTTTATTAACAAGTGATGCTTTCCAGATAATTCTGTGTGTACTGCTTTTCACACAAAACAGCCATAGCTGTGTAGTAGCAGTGTTCTAAAACTAGATTATGGTGATGGCCGGCCAACTGTATATATATCTTGAAAGCATATCAAACTGTGTGCAGTTACAATGGATATTTTTATGGTATATATATTATACCTCATGAAACATTTTTAATAAAGGAGACACCTGCCCTGCTTAGCTTATCAAGAAACTGTAAACATAAAGGAAAGTGGCTCTATGAAAAATTTTAAAGGCATACCAATACTTTCTTGGCAATATTTTTCTACTACGTGGATTGTAAGTCAGTTCTATAGTCTTTTATTGACCCTCGTACAATGGGTCAGCTCCTGGTGATAAAAGGAAAGTTGAGGGGAAAGAAAATGACTGCTACACAGAAAGTACTTTTGGGGGGGTGGTTGTGGGTGGAGAGGTGGTAACTGAAGTTTCCCCTTTTTTCTATTTAGTTCCTTCACTTCAGGATTCCTTTTTCTTGGAGCAATGAATACATATCCGAGCACAATGTAGTGGTAAACAATTTTTTTTCCTGAGTCTTGTAATAAGAGGTCCAGAGACAGACTCTCTAAAGCTGGTGCTTTTGAGATGTCTCAACAGCGTCAGGGCTCAGGGTCAAATTCTCTGTGATTTTCTTGGCTTTCCTTTCACAATTGAAAAATGGTTGCAGTAGTACCAAACATTATCTTGTCTTCTAACAAAGATAAAACTATTAAAAGCACAAAGGCAAGGGAACTATCTTCTTCAAGACTTGTTGTCTCTTTTTAAACCACAGAACATTATCTAAGCATCCCCACAGCAACAGATTTTCTTTTACATTTTATTGGCTACAAATAGGTCATATGCCCTTCCCTAAACCGGTCACAAAGACGAGTGAGATTAAGAGTACTTACCAGGACAGAATATACCCCTCCCTAAGACTATGCATAATTCTTCCTGAATATAACGATCAAACAAAGAAGGATTCTGTGAAGGAAGAAGGAGGTTGCAAATGACTGCTGAGGAGTAAACCAGCATCAATCCACCATGTCTTATTAACTTGTGTTTCACTGAGAGAAAAACATGACCAGCTTCTTCTTTCTTTGTTGGCCATGAGTATGTAATATACTTTCTAAAATGCCTCCATTATTTCCATCCAAAGAATTAATCTTTTGGGGGCTGGAGAGATAGCTCAATAAAATAACAGCTTGCCTCACAAGTGCAAGGTTCTGAGTTCAATCCCCAGTACCGCAAAAAATAATAATAATAATAATCTTTAAAAAAAATCTATCTATCTATCTATCTATCTATCTATCTATCTATCTATCTATCTGGTATAGAGTCTCACTATGCAGCCCAGACTTATAGTGATCCTCTGTTCTCAGCCTCTGCAGTGCTGGTATTATAGGCATGTGCCACCATGCCTGGTTTTGGTGGCTGGTATGGTGGCATGGCATGTGATACTGGGGATCGAACCTGGGTCCTTGTTCTTGTCAAGCAGGTGCTTAGACTACTGACCTATCTCCCCAGCCCCAAAGAATTAATCTTAAACCTAGGGCTCTGCAGGACAATTCTTCACTAATACTGTATTTGTGTTATTTTGTGTTTTGAGGTTGAGTAGTCATATTTCACTAGCACAGTCAATAGAAAAATTGGTAAGGAGCTGTCATTATCCAATTTAAAGATGTTTAACCTTTTCCCTCCTTAAGAACAGTTGACTAGTTCAGATAGGGGAGTATTTGTTATTATTAGTTAAAGAGAAATGGAATGTTGGTACTATGTGGGTGTAAGAGCATGATCCTGGTGGACTTTGGCCCCCTCACTGCGCACAGGTTAATGAGCTCAAGCCATCAGAGATGTATGTCAAATGGAGAAATTCCAACCCTGGGATAGGGGATGTAACTGATATCTTCAAATCATTGGACACAACACAAAAACATCACAAAAGTAAAATGATTCCGCTGGGGAGATAGCTCAAGGGCATAAGCGCCTGCCTGGGCAAGCCTAACGTCCTGAGTTCAATCCCCAGTACCCCCCAAAAAACAAAAGTAAAATGATTCCTCCCTTTTTTCCCCTCTCCGTCTCTCTGTCATGTTTCAACCCTAGATCATAATGTGTCTTGTAGTGTGTATTTTCAAAGTGCCTTGATTTTCTAGATCACTCTTTTTTTTGTATTTAGGACAATGTCTACAGGGTCTTACTGTGTAGATCAGACCCATAGTGATCCTCCTGTTTTCAGCCTCCCAAGTGCTGGGATTACAGGCATGTGCCACCACGCCCAGTCTCAATCGCTGTCTCAGTGCACCCCAGGGGCAGTGCTGGCACAGCAGGTCTGGGCATTGAACTCCCAGCCCCTGCATCTGCCTAAACTGGTGCTTTAATCCACTGAGCTATTTGGCCAGACCTAGATCACTCTTCTTGATCGAGGAAGTATTCACCAAAATAAAGAAATGTATTCTTGTGGTATAAATATAGGAGGGACAGTATAACTGATACTTGTGGATATATAGTAGTTCTAGGTTATTATCTATATGCAGGAAATATCTAACGATATTCAAAGCCATTAAATCTGTTGATCTTGATAGAGACTAAGAAATGCTTGCTCTAGTAAATACTAATATTCTTGAATTTTTCTTTCTACGTTCTGCCCTGAGTTATGAAAGCCCTATTTTCCAAGCTTTCATTTATCAAGTCCCTCACAAATATTTTCACTGTCTTCTTAACCACGGGTGTGGCTCAGTGGTAGGGCTCTTGTCTAGCATACACACAGCCTTGTTTTCAATCCTTATTCAAAAAATCTGTTTCTGTCAGTATTTGTTGGTTGTACTTGACATGTATTCACATAAAAATACATCAACATTTGTCTTTTAAGACATACTATAATGAGGCAATTTTTCATTGTTTTATGTATCATGTCAGCTTTGTAACATATATAAATTCCTTGTTTCTGGTTTTATAATGCTTAGAAGAAGACAGTGAGACAGATTTTAACTTTTGTTCTCTGCAGATGTCTGCTTATGCATGCACCTGAAGAGTATATAAGATGGTACATGTCTGTTTTCCTGTGGCCAAGAACACCTTTTTGTTTTTTATTGCCTGAGAAAAGCAAAGCAGTCAATAACATTTCATGATGTCACATTATTTTTGAGGAGGAAAATGTAGAGAATAAATATGCATGAGCCTATTATGAGCACTCTTAAGGAGTTTTCTGAGGATGACCAGAACTCTTTATGTAGCCATAATATCCTACCTATTGTGTGTACCTCCCCCTTAAATGAACCCAACAGAGAGCACCTTCTCCTGGGCTGTCTCACTTATAAAGCACCTTAAGATTGTGTGTTCTCTTCTTCTTTCAGCCAAGGATTATTGCAAAGTAATATTTCCATATGAGGCACAGAATGACGATGAATTGACAATTAAAGAAGGAGATATAGTGACTCTCATCAATAAGGTAAATAAAGGTTCTCTCCTGCCTTCTAAACTGTGAAATGCTTTGGGGTGTCTGAAGAATAATGCAAGCTTTTTCTTTAGCCCTTGAAATACCTGGTTTCTGTGGTCCCAAACTTGTGGGAAACATTTTGTGTCCTTCCTTTTGATCAAGCTGAATCCAGATGAATGAATGAACTTGAAAATGGAATAGATTTCTGTGGTTCCAGCTCCCGATTCACATGGCCTTGCAGAAGAGTGTGTCTCAGAAGGACTAATCCAGAAGGCAGCCTGCTTGGTCACAGACTCTGCCTTCCACAGCAGCCAGGATGCAGAGCTGTGTCATAGGGGACTGATGGATGGGGCATTGAAGAGACTGGTCATGCTTCATAGGCAGAAAATGCTTAAAGAATGTTTGCTGTTCAAGATCAAGAACAGATAGAATGAATGCCTGAGAATTTTATTTATCTTGTTTGGGCTAAGAAGGTTGGATGATTTTATTATCATGACAGCCAGAGCACTCCTTAAACACCAGGAGAGCTATAAAATCTGTGTAAAGAGATACAGTTTACCAAGGTCTTGACTGTGTGTGCTTTCTCCTTTCATACAGTGTTCCTTGCCAAGTCAGTAGTTGAAAGTCAGTTTATTCAAGTAATTCCTAGAACATATGGCTTTTTCTCTGAAATACAAGGTTTTTACATAGAAGGTGGTTTTATTCTAGTATCTAGGTAAGTGACAGAGAGTGTGTAATTTTCTATGCACAGGTGTAATGGGGAGAACACGGTGGCACCTGAGCTCTTGCAGGGCTGAGAAACATTGCTAGGTTGCAGGATTCAGATAAGAGAGAAAGCAGTGGACTAAGGTGGGCTCTGGCTACTACTGAAAGATAAGGTACCCCAGTGTTGCCTAGCACCCTTACTCCTCAGTTTGTTTATTTATTTAGTGGTATTGGGCATTGAACTCAGGACTTTGCGCTTGCCAGGCAGGTGCCTATTCTACTGAGTGCTCTCCCCGGCCCCCAAGTTTGTTGATAAAGTGATTGATAAGATTTACCTTTATACTCAAAGATGCTTACTTCTAGGAAACAGTTTTAGAGATTGTGTGTTTGAAGAGCCTAATCCAAAGAAGCCAGTGAACTAAGGACCAAGTTCAGTAACTTGTTAAAAGGTCAAGTATGTTTTAGGGAGAGAGCTGGCCCTGTCATGGACTCCATATGAAAGTGATACACTAAATAATGCTAGAGTTATAGACACTTTTCTGGAATAGCCAATTATACCCTACCTTGTAGTTCACCTGAGAACCCATCCATCTTTTTACCCGTGAACTACTCGCCCCTTAAGTTATTTCAGTATAGCTCTGTGGGTGTTGAATGTGAGGAGAAGAAAGATGCTTCCTTTATCATTCCTTTCTGCAGGAAGGTAGAAGCACTTCTCCTTTTGTCCCACTCCTCCCCTTGTCCGTCTGCTGAGAATCCATTAGGCTGGTTTCTTATGCACAGTGCATTTCCTATTTTTAATCACATCTGTAACCAAACAAACAGGATAAAGAAATTGTTAAATGGGCAAGAAACATAATTTCCTCATTAGCACTGATAATTGGCTTTAGTAATACAGGAAAAGGGTTAGAATAGTTTATCCCTTGTAATGATAAAGCAACCAGAAAATTAAATAGCTGTCATTCTTTGTGTAGGGGAACAACTCTATGTCCCTTTTTTGTTTTGCTTTTAGAGAAGGTACAGCCTCTTTAACTGAACATTCTATGTATCAATAATGTTGCATAAGGCTTGAGAACAGGAAGAACCACCATAGTTGGTCTCTTACCTGAACCCATTCATTTCCATCCTAACATGTTATACTTTGGACCTTGCCATTTGAAAATATGCCATGATAAGAACACACTATTTTGATCTTGGTAATTTTTATCTCTAACTTCATAGTCTGGATCTAGTAGGGAGAAATGAGTAGGTGGACTGCTTTCCAGAGTATCCTGAGCGTTTCCTCCTTTTTCTCTAGTTTTGGGAACTAATGTTTGTTTGGCTTTTTTGAGAGGGGTTGTTTTGGTTTTGTAAGAGACTTCACTACGTACCTCAAACTGGCCTCAAACTTGAGATCCTCCTGCCCTGTTTCCCAAGTGCAAGGATTAGAAGCATGTGCCTTCATACCCAGTTTAGGGTTAATGGCCAGTATTTTTTCTTTTTTTCTTACAACAGGGTCTCATTATGTAGTCCAGGCTGGTCTTGAACTTACTATGTAGTCCAGGCTGGTCTTGAAATCACAGTGATCCTCCTGTCTCAGCCTTCTGAGTGCTGGGATTGAGCTCCCATGGTGGATTAATGTCTGTAGAAACAATTTGATTGTTGCCTTCGCAAAACAGGACATTGTAATTTCCCCCATATGTTTAGATCTTTGACCCCTGATTGTATTTATGCCTAGAAGTGCTCATATCATTTTGATCTCGGTCTTCCTAGAACCACCCTGCCCTCATCCCTGCCCCTTCCTGTCCATGCAAGGCAAGCCCAGGCATGCGAGCCTGATAAACAGGAAGGAGCTGGGCCTATACCTCTACACTTAGTCCAGAGGAAAACCCTGAAATGGGGTACTGTCACTGACTGCAGTCACCTGCTATCCACTTCACTCCTAGCACCCCAGTATTTTATTTTTGTCATCCCATAACAATGCTGTGCATACATGACTCTTATGCACCAGGCAGTCTTTAGTAGATTTGCTTTCCTTTATGATAAAAGCCAGACAGGTGATCCTGACATTCCTTCCTCCAGGCATGCTGGCCACAAACTGTCTTTCTGTCCTTGGTCCATATAACTTTTCAGAGAAATCTACTATGTATCCCCATCCTGCTCATGTGTCCTCAAGGACCTGACCCTAAGCATGGATGTTCCTGGTGCCTGGGATGCTCTCATCTACCCATTTAGCTGTTTTCTGATAGCTATGAATGGAGCCAGTCTTAATTCATGCTGCTTATGCTAATTATGAGCTTGTTGCTTAACCAAAAAAACCCATGTTTTATAGCTATCATTTTGTTTTTATTATTTTATATGATCTTCTGGGAAATCAGGTCTCTTGCTCTCCTGTTCGGGTGCAGGTTTTATTTTTATTCCTATAAAATTTCTGCCAAATTTCATGTAGTATTTCAGTTTGTTGGAAGCAGCATGTTAAGGTAATGAGTTGTACAGGCTATGAGGCTAGAGAAACTAGGATTTGAACCCCAGCTCCGCAGTGCCTGGCTGTGTGACTTAACCCCTTGGAGCCTCAGTTTCCTTAGCCATCAAGCTGGCCTCATAAGAGTGCTATCATGCTACACTAAGATACTGCATATAAGACACCTCTTGCAGGAAGTCGTCTGCCAGTGATGCCCATAATCCTAGGAAGTGTTACTTCAGTCAACTTTGGCTGCTTTTTCTGACTTTGGAAATGGAGTAAAAGATTCTCATGTCTGGGCCCAGTCTACTGTTAGAGCTGGAATGCTGTAACATCAAGTAGGTAAAAAGAAAAAAAAATCCACTTAAGATAGTTAAGTCTTCATGGTGGGTGATATTTTAGCAAGAATTTGGAAAGAAAATGGGCCATAAACATTTTGTCTGCTAAAAATTGAGACGATGGAGTCTGAAACTCTGAAACCCTGCTGCCATTGTAGAAAAGTCTTATCTGTGCTTCTAACTTCAGGAGTCATCCCAAAGCCCAATAAGGTAATATTATGTTTCATTGTAACTGATTGAATTTGTGTTTTGATATACATGTTTGGTGTTCAAATGAGTGGATATGAAAGACTTGAATTACTCTTTTCTAAGTTCAGTTGCATTTTCTGTGAGATTCTCCATTGGCCCCACATTCTACCCATTTTTTTAAATTAGTTAAAGTTGTTTCTCGTTGCCTTCCTTTTCTGTGCCGTGGCAGGACTCAGGAAGTGAGCATTGCTCTCATTTTCGGCCCTAGATTGTCAGTTTGTGTGGCTTTCTAGAAAATGAGTCAGACACCTTTGGTGGTTGTCTGTAAGACCTCTGTGGTTCCTGAAATAATATGCAAGGACCTGAACTATTTGTGTGTGTCCCTGGAAACTAGAATGAGATATGGCAACCGGAATGGTTTGTTTTTGAGTGTATTTATAAAGAATTCTTGTGGATTTGGGAACATTTACCCTTGTGCAGAACACACCTGTGTTTAGCTTTTCCTTCCATTTACTCAAAAATAGCTTTGTGTCTGTGTTCCTGCTGCCCCCATCACTGTCTTCCTGATTTGTGCTCAGAGCGTGTTTGGGAAGGTTCAGAAGCCTCGGGATCTGGTTTCCAAGTAGAGAAGCTCCCTGGAGAAGGGCTGAGGACAGCTTGGTGAGAACAAGGCCAGGGCTCAGCTGTGACAGTGGCTGCCATTGCAGGGTGTGCTTGCTGTGCTGTTTTTGCTTCAGGCAGAATGAACCCAACTGTGGAGAGATGATGGGACTGCTCTTGGCAAACAGCCTTCTGGCCTCAGAACAGCAGTCCTGTCCTCACTCTCTGCTCAAAGCTGGGGCGAAGAGCTTCCTGCTGACCCCTTTGTGAACAAGGACTTTCATAAATTGCTTATAAAAATGGGTTCTGTGAGTAACTATCTTTCGCCCTTAAAGCATATACAATATCTGTGTCTTCATTGTTATAAGCTTGTTTGAAAACATCAATGTCAACACTTTGGAAGATAATATTGGCTAAAATCATGGAGTGGTGGAGATGGAGACTTTGAAAGGAGCGGAAATCATATAGGCTGTCATTGGTGCTCATGGAAGGAAACCAGTAGATACACCCTAAAGGAGGGGCTCCACAGAATTGCACAAATGTGGTTTGTGGCACCTCTGAGGCTAGTACTCTAGTCATCTTTCGGTGGACCATAACTATTATCCCCTAAAGATTGCTAGGAGCAATTTTATTTTCCACCCTGTTCTCCCCCCTAATGCTGTTCCTTCTTTCATCCATTGAAAAGTTCATGATGCGATTGGAGATATGCTATGTGCCAGGGTAAGCAAGAACTACAAACCAGGAGGTGAGCTAGACACGCTGTGGTGTTGGAACCAAACCTGAATAGTAACTCACCCAGCTTCTTTCGCATCTACCAACAGATGTTTTCCTCCTTCTCTCTTTTTTTTTGGGGGGGGGAGGGGCGGGACCAGGGATTGAACTCAGGCCCTTGCGCTTGCCAGGGAAGCGCTTATTCTACTGAGGCATCTCCCCAGCCCCCATCCTCCTTCTCTTGACAGTGGTTGAACATTTAACTTAATACTAGTTAGATCCACCTGCAGGACCATGGCTTCACAGCATAAGTTTCTGGGTCAGTGTCACCAAGGGCTCAGGGCCCTTAGTGTACCTCCTTTCTCCTCACGAGTCTCTCAGAAGGTTGATATCTTGCTTCATTCTCACAGCAGTCCTGAGAATGAAGCAGGAGCATGAATGTTCTCTCCAGATCACAAAGCAGGAACCGAGGCCCAGAGCATACTAGCAGCTCTCCCAAGAGACTTCCAGTGTGTCAGCCACAGAGCCAGGGCTAGAGGTGTCTCCTGACTCTCTATTGAGTACTTGTGAACTTGGAGGCTGGGCAGGTGGTAACTGTGGTTAAAGTTTGTTTCCTGTGTGGTGTTGGATGCTTGTGGTGTGTGTGGGAGTGGCTCAGTTACTCCCTGTGGGGACTCTTATTTACTCATTGAGAGTCACCTTTGTTGTTGGCTATCTAGGACAAGTGTCTATGGAGTTTCCTTTCTAAATGAATGACATCATTGTTACTTGCTGCAGCAACAAGATTTCCCTACCATCTATTTGACTCTAGCATTTTAGAATCCATATTTCTGATCTGATAGAGTCAAGACATCACTGAAGTGGTTTCTCTACCATCCATACCTTTCTGATTCTGTAGTGTTCTCTACAGAAGTGAAATAATACTGAATGCAAGAAAAACGATAAGCTCCACCCAGGGCTAATGTCAATTCTTTTTGTGCCCAAAGCCTCCCTCTCCAAATGCTGTTTTCCCATGTCTAGCATACTTTACTATCTTGTTTTCTTCTAGGCTGGAGTGCCACTTACTTAGCTTTTTGCTTGCTGTTTCTATGACTAAAAAGCAAAGTGGAAGCCTTGAATTCCTTCCCAAATCCTGTTTTTATATATTCTTTTGCTTGTTCTGTTTATTGTCCTTTTTGGCCTCCTTGTTAATTCATTATTAATAGAAACATTCATGGGGTAGTTGTTTTTAGACTTTCTTGTTTCCTACTCCACAGAAAGTAAGGTTATTTCCACAAAAAAAGACATGGCTTTGGAAATTTGAAAGAAAGATAGTTAGCTTGGTATACAAAAGCTAACTGGCTAACGGGATTGCTGACCTTGACCCCCTTTCCTGAATCTGCTTGAAGCTTTTAGCAGAGCTGAAATGTGGGGATTAAACATGGTTTCGAGGGTGAAGAGTAAATTATCAAGTGTCACCCTGAAGATGATGACATGCTGACAGACCCATTAGAAGGACTTGTCGTATGAGTAAATGAAGAAGTTAAGCTCAGGTCTGGACTCATGTGGGTTTGCACACATTTGAAAAATGTCAGTGTTCAGCAAGTGAGTCATTTTTGTCAGGGATTGCATGTGCTACATTATGGCTTGTCTTGTTAGAGTGAACGTGTCCTTATTTGGGACAGAAGCTGCAACATACTTCCTCCTCAGAGGGTTAGAAGGCCCAGGGAATACAGCTGCTATCTCACCTTCTTCTGGATGCTGGGGTGAGCGGAATCATGCTACCTTAGGTGCATTTGATCAGAACTCATCCTCACTGTGCTTGTTTGCCATCACAAGCACACGCATCTTTATTAGTAGTAGTGAATTAGTTATACAGGGGAGTAGTTTTCCTTTTGACACATTTATGCATGCTTGTAATACACTTTTATTTATTTATTTTTTAACCCTAACCCTAACCCTAGTAATACACTTTTATAGTTTTCACACCCCATTAACCTCTCTTACCTGGCCCTCTCCCCTCCTCCCTGATTCCCTTCCTCTTCTCTAATAGCTTCCCTTCTGATTTTGTGTCCTCTTTTTTTATTTTTTTAGGATCACATATATGCAGGAAAACATGCAGCATTTGACTTTCAGAGTCTGGTTTGTTTTGCTTAACCTGATGATCGTGAGTTCCATCCTTTTTCCTGCAAATGACATTCTTCATGGTTGAATATTATTCAACCATATTATTATACTGTGTAGATACCACACAGTATATATGTATATATACCATACAGCATATGTGTATACATACTATACTCTATCTCTCTCTGTGATATATATATATATATATCTCACACATTCTCTAGTCATCTGCTGATGGGCATCTCGGTAGGCAAACACATGGTTTTAAATTATATGGAGCAGTAGAAAATTTCTTTTTAGTTTACCAATAGGCAGTTAATGCTGCCCCCAAATTTTGATGGTCATTATTATGAATTTTCTCCTTGGCATCCCTGGCAGATGCGCTTGCACTTGTTGCAAATTGCCTGGCTCCTATGCCAGCACAAGTTATGTGAAACTGTGTAAAGAGATCCCCTCCATTATCATATTGCCTCAGAGTGCTGCACTTATGTAGCAGGGCATCAGTAGTCCTCTCAACACCATCTTGAAACACTTTCCCCATGAAATGCACAGAAAAATCTGCAAGTGTCTTAGGAAATTAGAGAAGCTCCCTTTCCCCCTTCTTTCCTATTTCCCAGCCTTCTGTGTGTCTTACCTTGAAAGCAGTGTTGTGAGGATAAGTGGCATGGGTAGCTGAAAGGGCTCTAGACCCATAAAAGTTAAAGTTATTGCTATGGTAAGTTATTAAAGGAAGAAGAGACAAATGCCACATGACTTAATGTTCTTGGTATATTGAATGATTCTCAAGGTAAAGTCAATATTTTCCCTGAAATTCTCCTTCAATATTTATTTTAACTTTTCTTATTATAAAAGTAAGTTATTACAGTTACACAGCCTCTGTTTTGTTAAGTATTCTAGAGCTCTTTACATTTTTATTTTATTAAAATAAATGGTTTTTCAGATGGAAAGTGGTATTGAAGGTACTTTTAATTAATATTTTAAAAATCATAACAGTAATACTTTTGGAAAAATGAGAATAAAGCATAAATAAAACAAAAAGGAAAAATTAACCTATGAGCTCATCACTTTCACATACCATTATTAGTATTTTAATGATTATTCTTCCAAACATTTTCTGTACATGCACATAATTATAGTTAAAAATAAAAATAAGGTCATAGTTTTCACACTATTTTGTAACCCTTCTTATCCAAAATATATCACTGTTGTCTTTGGCAACATGGTTAAATGCTTAATCTATAGAGGGAGTACCATGATCTTCTTTTAAAATTTCACTTGTATCTGATTTTTCTCTATTTTATTTTTGTAATTAGTTAAGTTTATTGGTACATTTTAGGTATGTGTAATGATCACATTCATAATAGAGAATTTGTACCTTATGTGATGTAACTTGATCCTATTTTTTTCCGTTTCCCTACCTTCCCTTGAACCCCTCCTCCACTCTTTATTTACAAAAGCTTCTTTTCTATTTTTTCCTTTTCATTTTATTTCTTCCTTCCTACCCCCATCTCCCTTTCCCATTTGAACATTTTCTTCCTCTTTTCTCTCTTCTTCTCTCTTGTCTCTTCTCTCTTGTCTCTTCTCTCCTCCTCTTCGCTGTCTCTGTCTCTCTCTGTGTCTCTGTCTCTTTGTCTCTTTCTCTGTCTCTCTCTCTGTCTCTCCATCTGTCTCTCTCTCTCTCTCTCAGTCTCTCTCTCTCTCTCTCTCTCTCTCTCTCTCTCTCTCT